>NC_056741.1:993541886-993841886 GCF_019279795.1 Protopterus annectens
TGTACTAACAATTGAAATGACTTAAAACTGGAGACTTTTTCTACATGTCTATTCAACACATTTTTAGCACTCACCTTATTAATGCTGAAAATGTCTTGGCAAATTCTTGTCCTTAAGCTTTTTTTTCATCTTGCAAGTATATAAAGTGTTACAGATTTATATCTATCTATCTATCTATCTATCTATCTATCTATCTATCTATCTATCTATCTATCTATCTATCTATCCCTCTACTTATCGATATTTGCATTTATATATAAATACACACACACAGACTCACTTTTTCATTTATACCTGAGACTCTACTCGTGGATTTTAGCATCTATATTGGGGTTGCACACGTGACTAACTAAAAACATATTTATTCCCATGAACAACAGAAATCTAGCTTTCTAGATGACTCAATACCAGATGTAACAGTTTCTTTCAAAACTGGCACATACTGCAAGCAAGAATGGAAGTTACTCATCAAAATCAGGTAAATAACAGACTTGCAGCTCCATATGTCACAATCAAAGGCCGGGCAGAATTAGTGATTTTTCTTTCTTGCCATATTGGATTAATGGCTTGTTCTTCTGACATTACAAACCTAGTACAATAATTATTTTCACTTAAGATGTTCTATTTAGGGAGAATAACATCTCTATATTGGCTTTTGCTGAAAACAATTAATATCATAGCCTTCTTCATTAAGATGACTTCTTATTGTTAACTGTTTTAATGCAATCTTAGCAAATTCTCAAAAGAAAAATACTCCCTTTTATTCTCAGAGGATTAGAAGAGAGTGGCAGTATTGGAGGGCTACTGAGGAACTCTGCTCATAAAGCTTCTTAACTGGATCTGGTCACTGTGGAGAAAATATTGATTTCTGGCTAACTTGGTTTCCCTATAGTTCTCATTATAATTTGTACAGAGGCTTATGCAATGGCCTAAATCCTCTTTTTTTCACCCAAAGCAAGTCCATTTGATCTCTAACTTTCAAGATCTGTAGAGGAATATCAACATTTTCATTGAAAGAGGGAAAGGATTTGTTCCATGATCTAATACATCCCTTTCTGATACTGACATTTTTTTTTTATTTTTTGCTTGCTGATCATCAGACCATCTCTCAGTCTATCCCTTTACTTCATTGTGCAAGAGCCATCTGAAAGGTCTTGTCACATGGGTAGCCTTATACAAGCTCTCATTATTCTGAAAAAATATGCAGATAACTGCAGCATATGTTCAGTGTTTGTCACACCAAGTATTGCATGTCTGGCATATAGGAGACACTTGTTATTACAGTTCCCAGGAATCACAAAGTCTCTACAAGTCTTACAACTGGTTCTTTACCTTTCATATTAAAATCTTTAAGATTTGAGAAACTAGTGTTGAAACAGACCTTATATTATGTCAACAACTGTGGATTATTACATAGCCAGCAACATGGGGTTTGGTAAGAAAATCACAATGTGACATTTCTGCTTTTTCCTGATAATGTTTTAACAGCCATGGGAAATGGTAGTCTCAGAAGAGTCATTGTACCATATATGGACATTTTATTCAGCACTCCTTAATTTACTTCGGTATACACTCTTTATAATGAATTTGTTGCAAGTTCTTGCCAGTGAAACAAGATTATCTAACTTTCTGGTCCACTGGTGCTGTATCAGGTATATCTCCCTACTATTTCAATCCTGGGTGATTGTACCACAGATTTTATGATGAAGAACTTTTATCAAATGCCTTTTCTTTGACTTTCATGGACTTCATATGCCTCACTTCTTTCAGTCCTCATTTCTCCTGACCAGTTATTAAAACTTCATTAGAAGAAACTGTTGGATATACAATATTGGTTCTCAAGCAATAAGAAGAAAAATATTCAGCTACTTAGGGATTTTCAACAGTGTACTGGATCTTATGTGGTAGGTCATAGGCCCAATGCATCTGTTATCTAAACTGTATCTCACTTCAAATCGATGGAGATATGGCTCATTTAGACTGTCTGACTTACTGAACAACTCATTAAGCTTCATAATAAGACAAACTTCAACTGAGACTGCTACTAGCTCATCTGATTTCATGGGCCTTAGTCAGTGCCTTCTATAAGTAACAGAGTACTCATTACCCTGATACAATTTGGTTTCCCAGTTATTCCCATATTTCTGAAAGCAGCTTCTTATTCTATGTACTTCAAAGTACTTTTACCAGAACTGCAGATGTAGTCTTCTTTTTACTTCCTGCAGGCACCATTCTACCTCCCATTTCAGGGCCTCCTTGTTTAGAGTTAGAAAGAGATCTGACTTTTGCCTTTGGATTTCTCAGCTTCAATTACTCACTCTGGCTTTGAGTTGTAATAATCTTTTCCATTGAGGCCTGCTATGACCTAAGGTGCAACCAGAATACAGTTTCCTTACATTTCTCTAAAAAATAGGGGACTGGTAGTTATCTGTTTTTGATTATTCTACTTTCAAGTTACAGACTAGACTGTGCTCACATTAATTAGGTTAAGGTATCCAGGAAGCTCTTTTATCTCACTTTACTGTTATGGTTGTTGCAGCTGCTTAAACTGACATGACTCATTTTGCCTCCTGCATCTGATACAGCCCTGAAGTTCTGTGATGATAAACCACTGTGATAAATGTTGTCACGTGCAATACATGTTTCTATAATAAGGTAGAAAACCTCAGTGGTCACGATGATAAAAATGCTCTATGCATCAGAAACAGAGATATAATGATAATATCACTCCTCAGTGTAAATTGTAAAACGTTACTATAGTGGTGATAAAATATTGCAGTACAGACATTTTTAAATAAAATTCATAGTACAATAACAAAAAAACTGATCTCACTTAGTTCCTTAAAGTAAAAATAACATCCACAAATATTCCATAATAATATAGCTATTTTTATATTTAGATGATAGCACGTTTTTCTTTCTATATCAATAAAACTAAATAATCCCTTTCAAATAGGAAATAATTATATTTCAATACTATTTCCATGAAGTCTGCCAAATCAATTAGAATTTACTTTCATGGACTTCACATGCCTTACTACCTGAAGTAACATTTCAGTCCTCATTTCTCCTGACCAGTTATTAAAACTTCATTAGAAGAAACTGTTGGATATACAATACTTGTTCTCAAACAAGAAGAAGAAAAATATTCAGCTACTAGGGGATTTTCAACAGTGTACTGGATCTTATGTGGTAGGGCATGGGTCCCGATGCATCTGTTATCTAAACAGTATCCCACTTCAAATTGATGGAGATATGGCTCATTTAGACTGTCTGACTTACTGAACAACTCATTAAGCTTCAAAATAAGCCCAACTTTCAACTGAGACTGCTACTAGCTCATCTGATTTCTTGGGCCTTAGTCAATGCCTTCTATAAGTAACAGAGTCCTCATTACCTTGATAGAATTTGGTTTCCCAGTTATTTCCATATTTTCTGGAAGCAACTTCTTATTCTATGTACTTCAAAGTACTTTTACCAGAACTGCAGATGTATTCTTCTTTTTACATCCTGCAGGCACCATTCTACCTCCCATTTCAGGGCCTCCTTATTTAGAGTTAGAAAGAGATCTGACTTTTGCCTTTGGAGTTCTCAGCTTCAGTTATTCACACTGTCTTTGAGTTGTAATAATATTTTCCACTGAGGCCTACTGTGACCTAAGGTGCAACCAGAATACAGTTTCCTTACATTTCTCTAAAAAATAGGGGACTGGTAGTTATCTGTTTTTAATTATGCTACTTTCAAGTTACAGACTAGACTGTGCTCACATTAATTAGGTTAAGGTATCCAGGAAGCTCTTTTATCTCACTTTACTATTATGGTTGTTGCAGCTGCTTAAACTGACACAACTCATTTTGCCTCCTGCATCTGATACAGCCCTGAAGTTCTGTGATGATAAACCATTGTGATAAATGTTGTCATGTGCGATACATGTTTCTATAATAAGCTAGAAATCCTCAGTAGTCACAAAGATAAAAATGCTCCATGCATCAGAAACAGAGATACAATTAAAATATCACTCCTCAGTGTAAATTGTAAAACATTGCTATAGTGGTGATAAAATATTGCAGTACAGACATTTTTAAATAAAATTCATAGTACAATAACAAAAAAACTGATCTCACTTAGTTCCTTAAAGTAAAAATAACATCCACAAATATTCCATAATAATATAGCTATTTTATATTTAGATGATAGCACATTTTCTTTCTACATCAATAAAACTAAATAATCCCTTTCAAAAAGGAAATAATTATATTTCAATATTATTTCCATGAAGTCTGCCAAATCAATTAGAATTTATTTTTAATTATGTTTTTTTTGGGTTGTTTTTAAAACATTTCTTAGGAAATGGAAAGTCAGAGTGGATGGAGAAGACATTTAAGTTGGAACAATGCTTCAGGTTTTAAAACAATTCTTTTGTATTGAATTGACATATGTGTGATTGGCATGATTTGATCACATGATAGAATGTATTGTGTATTTAATAGGTGTATTTTCAACTTTGTAACAAATTCTGATGAAGCTCTTTGAATGAAAACACTACATTTTTCATTAAATGCGGCCCATAAACTGCATAAGAGTAGCGTGTTTTTGATTTTTGTATTAATTCAGACAGTCGCATTGCTGATGCACACAGGAATTCTGGTTTAGTAAAATTCATACGGGGGAATTTAATAAAGTCTACACAGACTTTTTTTCTGTGTAGACATCATGGCATACTGGTTACATGAAAGTAAGCAGGTGTGCGTTCCAGTAAACAGAGCTAAGTGGCGCCCACGAGCGCACCAACACAGAATTATCCATGGCATGCAAAGCACCTCATAAGCAGGTGAATTGCATGCAAATGAGGGAGGTAGAGCAATTCAGCAAGCAGATAGGCAGTCCTGCAGACCCTGTGTTGATGTCTGTAGTGTACACAGAAAATTTCCATGTCCAGGATCTAAAACAGACAACAGGGGCTATAAAAGTGCAGTTAGCCAGAATGATATAGCATAGCTGACACAGATATGTGCAAAACTATCCACTGTTTGTCCAAAACCATATGGAAAATAATTTAAAATAATTTTATTTTTTTAATAATCAGGGCATATTTTTGCAGTGTGCTACAGTGCACAAACATGCTTGTATGAAAAAAAATTAAAAGAGTGTAAAATTCAAATTTATTAATATGTGACAGTAGTGTATGATAGGACCCTATGTGGAGTATCTACAATGCTGGAATGGTGCTGCTGTTAATGAGACAGGGCCTGGAACCGTGTAGTTTCCAGGTTATGTGCATGGATCCCTATGAAAATGAGGTGGGGTAACTGAAGAGCAGAAATGGGTATCTGTGTCCGCAGATCCCATCCGTGTAGACAGAAAATTGTGTTGGTGCCCAGAGAAGAGGTAGCTGACATCAAAGGGTGGTGTGTCTGCAGACTTGTAAGCTCCTTAGAGCTCAGCCTGTTTGTGCAGTGTGGTGCTCTGCTGAGATAAACTTTGTTTAGCTTTGGGGCATATGTTTCCACATGTTTGCATGGCATGCCACCATGCTGAGTATGTCCTTTCATGGGTGTGTGTGAAGTGATTGCTGAGCATTGTTTACCTTCATGGCATGTGTTTGCGTGGTGCACCATAGTGCTGAGGAAGGGAGGCTGTCATAAAAAAAAAAAGAAAAGTGGCTGAGAAAGCCAATGGTATATTAATTACTGATGACCCCTGTTTCACACAGACTAGGGCTATTAAAAGTCCTTAATGATGTATTGGCAGGTGGAATGCATCATACTTAGCCAATCACACAGGCTGCACCTACAGCATAGCACTATAAAGGTTGCATATCCCCTACAATCTGATTTCACCCCCATACTCTGCACCAGTGGAGTACAGACCTTGGGCTTTTAACTGAAGGAATGCTAGGAGCTGCTGCAGGTCCGTATGTGCCAGGCGCTGAGGTCAGTGCTGCTGCTAACAATAGGCCTAATAGGAGAAGAATGTTCAGGCCCAGGGTAACCTTCCAGGAAATACATGAGATAGAGATTATAGAGCACTACAGGGTGGACAGGGACATACTACAAGAACGCACTTAGCTTTGCTGGCCTCAATTCAGACTCAGAGCCAACAAAGGAGAACCCATCCCAGTGGAAACAAAGGTATGTGTAGCTCTTAGGATACTAGCTACAGGTACTTTACAAAGACCATCTGAGGACATGATGGGGGTCTTGCAGGCATTAGCATTCAGGGCATTCCACCAGTTCCTGATGCCATGCTACCACATGCCAGTGAGCACATGTATTTTTTCCACACCCCTGAGGAGACGGCCAGCAGTATGCAAAAGTTCTACCATGTAGCACATTGCCCTGAGGTACTGGGTGCCATAAATTGCACTCATGTACATATCACAGCACCGCCCAGTGAGGAGGGTGGAATCTACATCATCTGCAAGGTGTATCACTTCATCAACTGCCAGATCATGTGCTATGCCCAGGGCATTATCATGAATGTGTGTGCTGGCAGTCCTGGCAGTTATCCTGACTCCCATATCTAGCATGCATCACATCTGTATCAGATGTTTGCTAGGGGGAACATCCCACATGGCCATTTAATGGGGGATGTTGGCTATGCACTAGAACCATGGATGACACCCATCAAAAATGCACACACACCCAAGGAAGAGGGCCATAATGAGACACACACACACAAACTGGGAACATCATAGAGCATGTGTTTGGGCTGCTGAAGTCATGGTTCCAGTGCCTCAGTATATCTGGTGGAGCTCTGAAGTAATCTCCAGCTCAGTGCTTTGCATCTGTCACCCCTGGGCTTCGGGATACTGGCCAGTGCTCTTGCCACCCCTATAGTGCCTTATTTTAGGCAGTGTTCCAAAGACCAAATTAGCAGTGTAACAGCTACAAACAAATGCAATCTGAGGGTCCTGCTGCTCAATGCTAGAAGTCTAACTCTCAAAATGCACTCGCTTGAAATACTCCTTAAAATGGAGAACATCGACATTTGTGCTGTAATAGAGACCTGGTTCAAGGCAGCAGAAAGCACCCCTGCACTACCAGGCTATAACATATTCCACGCCTTTTGGCCCCAGAATTTGGGCCAAAGCACAAAGGTGGTGGTGTTTCCATATTCATAAAGGATGCACACACCTCCAGACTGGTAGCCCAACATAACGCATCAAAGATACTTCAGGTGCAGCTAACATTGGGTAAGATAGCAATTCAGGTTGTAGCCAGTTATAGGTCCCCAATCATGTTCCAAGGCATTCACTCCATGTTCCTAAGCACCCTGGAGAATATGAGGGTCCAACCTAACACTCTCATACTGGGCGACTTAACTGGGAAAACTACTCATGTACCAATACACTTGCCCAATGTTTCCTGGAATTCATTAATTCCAATGTCCCGGACAAGCTCGTTCTTACCCCATCAAGAGGTAGCAACATCCTTGACCTGGTCATTACTAACATGGTCCAATAGTCAACTCCTCTCTAGTTAGAGCCAACCACAAACTAATCACCGTGGAAATCCACATCCCTCACCCCCCCTCCCCTGCAAAGGTAACCACCATGGAAAACTTCTGCAAAGCTAACTTTGGTCTGCTAAGAACAGAGGTGGCTAACTTCACAACACCCATGCAAATGGAGAATAGTTGCATGACCGCCGAATCACACACCAATGCACTGTACGAACACGTACACAAATGATTGGATCTTACCATACCCAACAGAGCCAAGATGCTCTCCTCCAAAAAAAGAAGCCAAGCTGGTGGTCCCTGCCATAAACAAACTCTACAACATCAGGAGGAAACTGATGCAGAATAAGGTGAAGTCCCAAGATTGGAAAAACTCCCTTACTAGCCTCAGCAAGAGATCACTCATCAAATCCTCTAAAGCTAGCTATGAAGACAGAATTGCAGTAGATAGTAAAGACAACCACAAGGCCTTCTACAGTTACATAAAGAACCTCCACAGCAATACCCAGATTTGCTTTGAGCTACTGCAAAATGGTACATCCTATACCGAGCCAACAGATATTGCCAATATACTGGCTGACAGATTCAGTGCCAACGTTACCCCTCTTCCTTCCAGAGGACCAATCACAATACCAGTAGATTGCCAGGCACCCAGTATTACTGCTGCACAGGTTAAAACAGTACTGTCCAAGACCAAGAATACACCTTCTATGGGACCTGACAATATTCCTGGCTTTGTTCTACATGAACTACAGAGTGAACTGATACCTCACCTGTGTGCCCAGTTCAATCACAGCCTCACCTCAGGCTTTGTCCCTAATGAATGGTGCATTACTGTAGTCATCCCTCTCCACAAAGGAGGAGTGACTACAGACTCTGGGATCTATTGCCACATTAGCCTGAAGAGTCTGATATGCAAAGCTATTGAATGCATCATCGTGGACCTAATAAACAAGGATATAGGGAATCTCCAAACTCTGGATCCCACACAGTTTGTTTACTGAATGGTAGATCATGCCTGCTCAACTTGGTCGACTTCTTTTAGTCAGTCACCAGAGCTGTGGATAAAGGAAAGGTGGTTCATACAGCCTACCTTGATCTGGCCAAGGCCTTTGATACCATTCCCCACTCAGGAATCATAGAAAAACTCACTAAGCTAGGCATCAACCCCTATATCACTAGGTGGATTGCAAACTGGCTTGCAGATAGAACCCACAGTGTGAAAGTAGCTGACTCCAAGTAGGAGTCCCACAGGCATTGGTCCTGGGTCCTCCCTTGTTTGGCATCTACTTGCCAGAAGACCAGGCCAACATGAAGGGACTCTGGCTGACAACGTTCACAGACAATTGCAAGTTGGGAGTCATTATTAACTCCCCAAGTGATGTTGACATCCTGCTGAAAGGCCTGACTGACACAAATGACTGGTGTCAGAACCATGGCCTTAAGCTCAATGCCAAAAAATGTGTCATCATCCCCTTTGGGAAAAACACAGTTCCCATGAACTACCACATCGATGGTAGTCCACTGAACACAGAAGGTGCTATAAGAGATCTGGGAACACAGGTTGACAGCAACCTCTCTTTTGACCACTACACTGCCACTGTGGTCAGAAAGTCATTCTATGGGGCACATCTCATTACTAAGGGTTTTGCATCTAGGAAGAAAGAGGTCATTGTCTCCCTCTACTCTTCCCTCATTAGACAAATCATTGAGTACAATGCCACATTTAGCATGTACCTCACAAGACACCTGCAAACACTGGAGAGGTTACAAAAGTACCTCACAAAGAGGATACTAGGCCTTAAACACTTGTCCTAAATGGACAGACTCAAAAAACTCCAACTATTCTATGTCTCATATCATCTACCAAGAGGCTATCTCTGCTTGACTTACAAAGCCATGTCTGACCCAGCTCTGTTAGAAATGCTACAGCTAAAGTAATCCCAATCACTCCACACCACACTCTCCAGAGACCTCAACCTCATTACTTACTTGCTATGTATGTTGATTTTTACATATGTATTAATTTGTACTTCTGCGGAGCTTTTCTCCTCGGGCCTCTACTGAAAATGGAAATATCTCCAGCTAGACTAGCCCGGTCAACAAACGTAAAATAAAATAAAATAAAATAAAAATCATTATCACAATCGACAGAAGGTGCTGGAGGGACGGTTTCATAACCCAGAGACTGCCCATGCTCTGGAATAGACTTCCCATACATTACAAACAGAGCACCTCACAGGCCCTACTCGAAAGAGGCACTGGAAACTAAGTTCAGGTGGCACAATACCAGGGTAATCCTATGGGCTAGGCTTGTAAAGGCTCCAGGGCCATTAGCCTAGTACACACCTATAAACCTATGAACACACCTATGAACCTATGAACATGTGCACAGATGTTCACAGTGTGTGCCATGCTACACAATATGATCCTGCAGAAACAGCGGCAGCAGGATCATCAAAGGGAAGGCCTACACAGCCCCCCACCAGTGCCTAGGTCCCCACAGCCACACCCACAGGGGACTTGGAGGAGGAACCTCCTGAGGATGTCCCTGCAGGCAGAGGTAGGCATGCCCAGTATGACCTGGCTTTGGCCAAGAAATAACGCATAGCACATGCACTGACAACCTATGGCCCTAGGGGCTGACACCTTACTCCACCTCACATACATATAGTAGAAATGATGCCAGACAGCCCACACAACCTGTACCTAGCCATGTATTGGCTGTGTACTGCATGCATCAGACAGATTCATCCCCAGACAACAGGTCTGTCAACCACTGCATTCGCAAGGTTAGTCACTCACCTATACACCACTTGTAAGGGGTACTAGAATATGCTAGCATATGTATGGACCTGCCACATGTATGCAAGGGAATATAGTGGGCTACTGGGCTACTTTCAGAGATCTAACAGCCACTTGGGTCTACAGGTACACCGTCCAATAGTATGTTCCCTATAATATTCCTTAGGCCACATGGCTGGCTGGAAAATCCATCACATTATTCAAGGGAGATGGCAAACAGTGGGGTCACAGGGCAGTCACATGACTGTCTCTGCCAGCACAGCATGGGCTGGTCATCCCCCAACACATCAGTGTTCCCATACAACTGCTGTAACCGTAAGTCTGCAATGACATATCAGCAGACCAGACAATTCCAGGGCTGTGACATAGAACCTGGCCACACGTTGTATTTTACACATAAAGCGGGGGTGACAGTGTATGTCTTTATGCTGTTGATAGTGTGAGGAATGGACCATCTGTGTCTGGTGTCTGGTGTGGCTCACTGGGCTAGGGACATTAGCATGGATGATAGTATTGCTAGTTTGAATCTGGCAGCATCTACATCTTTTCCATGTGTGGTATTCGTATGGTGGCATTTCCACAGACTGTCATACCCCTCAATCCATTACTGCAAGAAAGTTGAAAAAAAGCCAAAGAGAATTACTTGTGTCCAGTGGACATGTGTGCGAAAAGAAGAGCTATGTATGGGGTGATTTTTTTTTTTTTTTTGGGACAGGAGCCAATTTATTTTTATTAAGGTGAGAGTGGAATGTTGGGGAAGGGATATAGGTACACATGGGGAGATATCTTGGGTAGAAGAGGATGCATTAGCAGACAGACAAGACAGCAGACATGGGTGGTGTGTGACACATGGGGAGGGTAAACACCTTGGACGAGGAGAGAGTTGTGGAATCCAAGTCGCACGTGCACCAGACGGCAGCAACATGACTCATGTCCCCAAACAATGGACTGTTGACACTGCTCCTTCACATCCCTGAGGATGGCTGTGCTGGCGGCTAGGTGCCAGGGTGAACCTCCCCCACCAGGTCAGCATTCATTCATAGCATTCATAGCTCTGGTGAACAATCCTGCACACCATGACTGGCAGTTGATCCTGGGTGACTGCAGCCCCCTCTGCTGCTGTTCCCAGGGGGAGGCCTGGCCCCGTCCCTCTGAGCTGGTTCCACCCAAAGCCACAGGTGGTGCAGGGGAAGCAGAGGGTCACATCCGGTCTAGGTTCCAGATGTGCAAGGACTCGGTGCCACGGCCAGTTGAGCCAAGGTAGGCAGAACACCAGGAACCAGCCTACCCTGGCATGCTTTGATGATAGAGGTATAGCAATAAGTATAGGTTAATTATGAACACAACGTTGTTAGTTAAAACAGCATGCCAGAACTTTGGAAATAAGTCAGCACATTAACATCATAACAGTAATAGTTACAGCATAAGGCTAACAAAATAGGTAATTTAACAAGATATGTTAATATGCAACCATTATAATAAATAAAAATAATAAAACACATGACCCAAAATACAGTTAATGTAACAACATATGTTAATAGTAAATCATAACCAATGAATAACAATAATAAATAAACAAAGATAAAGGGTGGGAAGAAAGAGAAAACAGTTCATTAGTACAATTATGAGCTATTTACTTGACAACAGTACTATTATCTACTTTATGGGTCTGTATTTTCTTTATGTGTACAGTGACTACAAGTCCCCTATAGCTGTTGTAGCATGTACATATCTCTCAAGCTATTCGAAAAGGACACTATGGGCTAAGCAGTAACATCTGCAGGTACACAACTACACAGAACACTTGCACTTCAGCTGGACCTATATAACTACAAAGGTGTTCTGTGGGCTGATGCGGTGATACTTTGCAATCTATGTAATCATTTTAATGGTAATCCTGTGGCAGATGGATCACACACTACTAATTACACAATATGAAAGAGTGACACCTAAGAGACATGTATGTGTACAGTACAGAAACTAAACAACTCTCACACCTTGCTTGGCAGGCATGGGAAATGATCCCACTAGCAGTGACTGCAGGGGACATCTGCTTTGAATGTATGAATTGACTGCAGCAACTTTTAAGAGACACTCCAGGCACAAAGTCATACCAATATTACGCATTTTATTTCTGACTGCACATTGCTGTATTTTCACATTCTTGCTAATGATTTTAACAGTCTCTGACATCTAAGCACACAATTATCTACTCATAATAAGGGCGACCTCACCCATTTACCTGTAGTTCTTGTGGAGAGAGAATCTGTAAACATTACGTGACTCATACTGCAATATTTAGTGCTACATAGCACTGGATTCAAACCCTGGTCTGTGTGTGGTAAAATGTAGTACCTAACAGAGAATTTAAGAAACTGAGCTACAGAGTCACTTCTGATAAATGACTGACAGATATTTGGCTAGAGCTTACCGGGAACCAACATATGGCCTGCTAGTACTACTCAGTGTTATACTAGACAGCAGTGACAGTAGAACACACATGCATGAAGTATAAGCATAACACAGACAGCATGTAACCTACAGTATATATCAGCAGAAACAATGCTGGTGTACACAATTTATGTTAGTCATTTAACATATCTGTGAAGTCAATAAACAATATTAGTTCATGGAGTGGGCTACCTCACCCATATACCTTTATTACCTGATGTATGTGGATGACAGAGCATTATGTGAACAATATTTACCAATAAACAGCCTTGGACAGCACTATATGAGATACATAATACAATTTGTATACATTAGATTTTCATTCTACAGCTATTACACTGGCATACCTGACTGCAGCACCTTACTTTACAGGCTGAATGCATACAGCTCTACTGAAATGGTTACAACAACACAATCCTGATGTGCATCATTTTTCTTGGTGTTATTGACATTGTTTCATGTTTTATTAAACAAGAGTTGGCATTATTCTTTCATTGCAATACAGCTCTAATTCCACATTTATGACACTGCAAACTTTACTGTATCTATTTTAATGCAGTTAATGCTTTACTCTTTCTTGCTTATTTGACTACAGTTAGCATGCTATATCCACACTCACCACACTCATGGTGCAACCTGGCCACGTGCCCGGCGTGTGACTCGACATTGTGAGCCCTCTCAGCTGCAGCTGTTGGCAGAGAAGCACATGCATACCAGTTCTGCGCACATTCAGATTACATATTGTTCAAACAGAGGTAAAATTATTTACATACTTGTGGGGCATTCCCTGCTCAAGCTTCTTGGACCTAGGTGTCCAAGAGTCCCCTTGCACCCAGCACTGCAGTCTATCGTGGTATGTCCCCTATGGGCAACCTCCAACTAATATATAATATGGCCACTGCCAGACAAATAACAGTGTTGTTTTTACAACTATATGGGGAGAGTCCAGCAACATCAATGTGCCACAATGACACAAAACAATGTACACCTGATGTAGTATATGTTCCTTGTAGGCATCATACCTCTCAACTATACAAATGATTGCAGAATGTCAAGATGTTTGTCACATAGTTTTGTTCATTTCCACACAAACCTGTGGATGTCTGACAAATGGTTGGCCAATCATCGATGCTGATGTTAGAAAATAAAGACAGACATCTGAGTTTCAGACATCATACCCTTAAGAACACAGTTATGCTACTGTAATATCTGTTATTCTTTTCACATTCTTATGTTATACGAGCAATATTTAAACAATCTCACTGATTTTGGACCTTTGTCCCCACCATTGATTATGACTTTGTCCTGATTTCTTACCGTAAGAGGCTGACAGGTATCTTAGGCATAGCTGTCAACCAAACAGGTACAAATGTTAACAGCAACAGGGATGTAGCCAGAGTACATGAGGGGACATTCAAGGACACTTTTAATATGCTAGAACTATTTATGTGAGACTGAATGACAGGAGGTGAATTACAGTACATTGTTTGACATTACAGGAGTGTACACCCTTACTTAATGTCACTATGTATTATGTGTTATCCACAAGCTTTCCTACAACAAACAACCATTGTAGGAGGGGTTGACAAGGACAGAGATATGATGGGATTGAAAATCAGGGACAGTTATGAGACATGCCTGTAGGTGTAGGACAGCAGAGTATCAATGACATGTCACCACCATAGATCTAAGACAAGCTTACTGTTGTGATTTCTATTCCCCATACCTACATCCTCCCATCTGCATCCTATTATATAAAGAAATCTATTCCATACCCAGTGGAATGCAATATCCCTTTGTTGAACTTAGTTTCTGGTAATCTTTTGGAAATACGGTCTCTGTTTAAGTTAAGTCTCAACAGACCTGTTCCCCATAACCAGCTGCTTGCATTTTTAAGGCACTGCTCATTAGCAGATAATTGTCTCTGCACCAATCTGTGGCTCAGAGTTGCTAACTGTGACCAAAACAGCTGAATTGCACTATCACTGGCCAATGACATGCCACCAAAGTGCAATATATAAGGCCTTTATTTAGGCCTGGATCTCTTTCTTAGTTGTTAAGTTGGATATTACTGAAGTGTAGACTACAGCATCACAGAGGGTAGGTACCTTAACTGTCAACTGTAGAGATTTATGGGATATATCCACAGTTTTGCCGCATATGTGTGGTCAGTATCCCATGACATTGTGGTCATCTGGCAGTTCACTGGCAAACATTGTTGGATGAGGTCAGTAAAGAAAGAGACACATTTGAGTCTCAGACTTCATACCCATCAGAATATGCATGCTAATACAATTACTGTTATTCTATCACCTGACGATGTTTATAGATGCAAAATGGTACACATGTCCCTATCTGTGGCCCTTTGCCACCCCATTACATATAGCTGTGTCTGGATCCCTTGTTCTAGGTGGTTTGGTGGTATGATAGGTCTTTAGCATCTACCTTCACATACAACTGTGTATGCTGCAGCCTAGCTCACATGTGGTGGAGTATGGACACTTTGGAGGACAGTCAGTTGTACGTGTAACTGTGGCAGCTGTGGCAGCCCTGTCATTACAGCAGAGTCAAGGTAAGAGTACCCTTTACAGTCCAATCGAGGCATGTGATTAAGGAACATCTGTTATGCAACAGTGACTATAACAGAGTAGTAGACAACATATAGTTTATGCTACATGGATATGTGCAATTTGTCCATATCTGCAGACTGTTAACTTGCAAAACTGTGTAGCAGTTCAGTAAGTAGCAGTCTCCTGTGCAGATTAGGATTGCATGAGTCAGTCAATACTTGCTGTCTTCACAATAATGTAATTGAACTGCAACACAAAATTGGATTTGAACACAGGACTGTGTGTGGTAAAATGTACTGCATGCAAGGCATTTAACAGACTGAGATACTGAGTCACTACAAATGCATGTGTATTTCCAAGATAGATGTGCAGATATACAGGCTGTGAGAAACATTTCTACATCCATCAGCTTTGGATGGCTTTATATGGTTGTATTTCTGCACCAGGGTCCCAGATGTACATGTACGTTGCCATTGATGCCTTAGCAGGTGTCTTTCTATAAGCTGCTGATAAAAAGGCACATATACCTACTATCACAGGCCTCATGTACATCCATTATTATGTCTTTAGCTGTCTACTCATGTATTATTGCACCAGAGTTCAAGGTACACTCCTATTTTTCCCATTAGTTTTTATTTCAGTTACATGCTTAATGACAGTGAGTGTCAATCAGTATATTTTTCTGGAAACAGGTGCTTTAATGAAGATTTGTGTGGCATGGTGGGTTAATGCAGTGGGCTGTAGTTACGAGGGGCCCAGCTTTGAAAGTTGGCAGAAGTGTTTATTTTGTACATGTGACTAACAATGTAATAAACACATGTAGTCATTAAAGCTCATTTAAGCTTAGCTATGCAAAATGGAGTGGGACGCCACACTGTGCATGCTCAGCACAAATCTATGGTAAAAAAATATATAGAAAAGAAAAAGGGGTGAGAAGAAAGTGGTGAAATAGGGCAAGCAGTGGGAAAACATAGTGAAAGGCATGTAGGAATGTGTGGAAAGGGTATTGGAAAGAACCACAGCTATACATTTCTTGTACAGCAACAACTGTGCACATTTTCAGATTTTGTAGTTGAATTTGAACCCTCAGATCCTAGAGAGAATGATGAGGACAACATAACTGCATTGTCATGCAAATTGGACCAAAATAGTTGTGTCCAGTGGATACGTGTACAAAATGGAGAGCTATGTATGGGGAGTTTATTTTTTGGGAGGGGGCAGGTGACCAATTTTTTTTTTTTTTTTTAATTAAGGTGAGTGTGGAATGTTGGGGAAGGGACATATGTACATGTGAAGAGGTTAGTTGGGTAGGAGAGGATGCATTAGCAGACAGACAAGACAGAAAAGACAGCAGACATGGGTGGTGTGTGACACATGGGGTGGGTAAACACCTTGGATGAGGAAAGAGTTGTGGAATCCAAGTCACATGTGCACCAGATGGCAGCAGCATGACTAATTTCCCCACCCATCGGACTGTTGGTACTGATCCTTCACTTCACTGAAGGTGGCTGTGCTTGAGGCTGGCTGTCAGGGCAAGCCTGCCGCAACAGGTCAGCCAATGTGCTCTCAATCTGGTGTATTCAGTGTTCATAGCTCTGGTGAACAATCCTGCACACCATGACTGGCAGTTGATCCTGGGTGACTGCAGCCCTTCTGTCATTGGTCCCAGGGGTAGGCCGGGCCCTGTCCCCTGAGGTGGTTCCACTCGATGCCACAGGTAGTGCAGGGGCAGCAGAGGGGGCACCACCGGCCTGGGTCCCAGATGTGGCAGGACCCAGTGCCATGGCCAGTTGAGGCAAGGTTGGCAGATCACCAGGATAATATGGGCTACCTCTCCCATTTACCTGTAGTTCCTGTGGAGAGAGAATTTGTAAACATTTCATGACTGATAATGTAATATTTAGTGCTACATAGCACTTGATTCAAACCCTGGTCTGTTTGTGGCAAAATGTACTACCTAACAGAGCATTTAAGAAACTGAGCTACAGAGTCACTGCTGATAACTGACTGGCTGATATTTGGCTAGAGCTTACCAGGAACCAAAATATGAGCTGGTAGTACTACTACAATGTTTTACTAGACTACAGTGACAGTAGAACACACATGCATAAAATATAAGCATAACACAGATAGCAGGTAAAATATATATCAGAGTAAACAATGCTGGTGTACACAATTTATGTTAGTCACTTGAAATATCTGTGAAGTCAACAAACAATATCAGGTCATAGAGTGGGCTGCCCTGAGTCTATATTACTTTATCAAAAATGCCTTTTCATCAACCCCTAAATAATGAAATAACATTTATGCGAATGGCCACTTCAGAGATTTTTTTCCTAGGGAAAAAATCGTTTGGCCTTCCAAAAACGACACGTCACTTCAAACATTACAAAGTGAGGGGCTTCACCCCCTAATTCCCCCGATATGGGAAGCTGTGCCTCCCACTCCCCCCCTAACTAAATATACCAACTCTGAGATCACACTACAGTGTGGAAGGGAGCAGATTAATGACAATGGCTAAGCGTTGTTTTTCTCTAGGAAAAAAAAAATCACTGAATTGGCTGTTCTCTTAAATGGCAGCTTGATGTTTAGGGGTACATGAAAAGGCATTCGATGGATAGCCTTTTTTATAAGGAAATATAGATCTGGCTACCTCACCCATATGTCTTTATTACCTGATGTCTGTGGATAACAGAACATTATGTGAACAATATTGACCCAGAGACAGCCTTGGACAGCACTATATGAGTTACACAATACAAGTTGCAGCCATTAGATTTGCATTCTACAGCTATGACAGTGTTATACTTGACTGCAGTACCTTACCTTACATCCTGAATGCATACAGCTCTACTGCAATGATTACAACAAGACAATCCTGATGTACACCATTTTCCTTGGTGTTATTGGCATTGTTTCATGTTTTATTAAACAACAATTGGTATTATTTATTTCTTGCAATACAGCTCTAATTCCACATTTGACACTACAAACTTTATTGTATATACTTTAATGCAGTTAATGATTTACTCTTTCTTGCTTATTTGGCTGCACTTAGCATGCTACATCTGCATTCACCACACTCATGGCACAACCTGGCCAGGTGCCCAGCGTGTGACTTAACACTGGGAGCCCTCTCAGTCGCATCTGTTGGGAGAGAAGCACACCATTATGCATACCAGTTTTGCACACATTCAGATTACATATTGTTAAAACAGAGGTAAAATTACTTACATAGTTGTGGGGAATTCCTGGACCCAGGTGTCCAAGAGTCCCCTCTTTGGTTGTTAAAGGTCATCATGGTGGTGACAACACTGCTCACCTGTGGTGGGATACCAGTAACACTGGTGAGATCTCTGCCCAGCCAGTCCTAGGCCTCTGCCTTACACTCTGAGCCCTGGAAATGTCCATGCAGCAGCCAGTCATCATTGTTTTTAACTAGGAGTTCAAAATTGACCCTGGACTCCAGAATGCCAAAATGCTGCTCCTGAAAGCACAGACCTTCACCATCACCAGCCATAGTATCCATCAGAGAAAGAACTCCTAAGAAATCTGCTGTATTCCCTCCTATTGGCTTTAATATAGGCTGTATTCCTGCTCTTACACATCATTGGGTAACATTTTAAAAAACAGCCCATCACTAAGCAGTGCGCAAACCAGTACAGATGTGTTGATCAGTGCAAAAACTCACAGAACTGTAGTCATAGTGGTGCTTGGCAGTGCACAAACTAGCCAAGCAGAGCTGAGAAGTGCATAAACATTGGCAGTCATTACCATGTTTATGTGGTGCTTAGCAGGTCTGAGCAGAGCTTAGTGGAGTGCAGTGGGGCCATATTTTAATATAGCTGGCATAATTTGTATATCTAAATTAAATACTTATTTTCCCTTCCATATCAAAACCTGGACATACTGCACATGAGGTCATAACTCTACCTATTTAGCTACATGGATATTAAGAAGTCCAGTATACCTTCACATATACAACTGAGCTACCTATGAGCAGTGCTGAGCACCACACCATGCCACGCAAACCCGCTCAGATATGTTTAAACATGACATTTAAATAAATAATTAATTCCATCCAGTTTCTATTTTTAGATGTCTGGCAGGTGTCTGCTATCTTATCTGCGGGCGACGCTTAGCATTGCTATGCTCCACGTTGCACCATGCAAACATGCTTTAAAAAATAAATAAATAAAAATAAAACAATTGGACAGTGCAGTGAGTCTTTTACTCATCTATGGACATGGTTAGCAGCACACCACTTCCTACACTGATTCAATAACCATGCTCCTCAGCTCTCCCTTGGCAACACACCATCATTAATATGCATAGCATGCTGTCAAGGGGAAACCGTGTACCTGGCCATGGTAACATACTGTATAGGCTATATACAGTACCTACACGGATTTTATTTAATCCTGGGGATAGTGTATAATTATGCTGGCTACCACTGAGTACATGTTTTGACAATTTTTAGACAGTCATTGATGGCAGAAGAACATAACTCTCAACAAAGAATATGAAGAACCCACACACGAACAATGTTGGAAAAATAAAACCAATAACTACAATGACCTATCCAGCTGAAAGCACACAGCATGTAGTGTGGAAGAAATACAGGAGATAAACAAGCACAGTATTTAGTGGTAACTTACAACAATAATACAAGCACATTTAGGAATATCATTAACAAATACTGGGAATTTTTTGGCAGTATGCCAAACAGATTAGAGGAATTTGAAAGGCCATTGAAATTCAGTTTTAGAAGAAATGTGAATTTGGAGGAAATTTTCAGACAAGACCTCTCCAATAAACCAGAGAAGGAGGGGATGACTCGGGGGACATTCAAGTGTGGAAGATGTCCCCCAGTACCCCTTTATAGCGAGTAGTAGAGAACTCTGGTATCCTGTTTTGCAGTATAGACTTTGGATATCAGAACATTTTAATTGCTCAACAAAGGGGGGTGTTGTATACTGCATACTGCATGTCCTGTTGGGTGTTTTATATAGGGGAAGACAGAACAGAGCCTAAAACAAAGAATTTATGAGCACATGTATGAGATAACTGGAAAGAAAGAATCTAATTCTCTGTATCGCCATGTAGTTAAATGTGCTAAGGCAGATTTTAAATGTTGGGTTATATAAAGGATAAAACCGCAAGACAGGGGTGGGGACTAGGAATTAAGGCTGAAATTTAGGAAATTAATATGGCAAGTATACCTTGAGGCTTCCCAGGGTTAAATGATCATATTTCCATCACCCTGGCTTTAAAAGTGAGAGCAAACAATAGATAGTGGTTTAAGATGGATAAGTGGGCACATTTGAGAAAATAACACACTTGGTTAGAATAGTATATATACATATATATATATATATATATATATATATATATATATATATATATATAAAACATTTTAAATAAAAAAAGTTTTTTCTCATTGTTTTAATGCACTAATATTTGTGTATAATACTAATTACAATACAATGCTGTTATTATGAATGGTAGATATGTGGCCCAATGAAAAATGGGTTAGGATTTTAAAATTAAACAGGATATGTTGTCAAACAGATTCTGATGAAGATTCCTGATTTGGATATGTAAGCACTCTAGTGTTTGCTGGACTGTGAATAAAACAGTGTGTTTAAAATACAGCAGTTTCAGCTGTTTTGTGTAACTGGCAGTTTTTGGATACATTATTCTGCGTTTCTGATCCCTTCCTGGGGATTGCCTTTATTGGCGCTGCTGCTTTCAGCTAGAGAGGTCATTGTGGTTAAAGAATATGAAGAAGTTGGCATTCCCCAACTCCTCCTGTTACATTTCAAAAGCAGATACTGTCTTTTTTTACACTTGCAAAACACATTTACAAAGAAACGTATTACACTTCAACCAACATGACAAAAAAAATAAAAAGAAGAACAGCTAACTATAACAGTTTCTAATTTTCAAACGTCTCAGAAAATTGTCAAATTAACTATTGAATATGCTGAACATGCAATGTGAAGTAGCCTGTTCATCTGTGTGGCTAGCTTCCCTTTTGTAATATAAAATTCAAGTACAGCCTTTTCATAGGTTCATAGGTTTATACTAGGCTATCTGCGCTAGGGCATTTATAAGCCTAGCCAGAGTGTGTTTGGCTTTCGCCACCCATTTTAAATTAATTTTGCTATGCCCTTTTTTGAGGTTAGTATACTGTGCCTCTGTCTAACAGTGACACAGAAGTGATACCCGGGGTAAACCTATGATCTCCCATCCACTCATCAAGATTCCTCTTGAAGAGAGTCAATGAGGGACTCTGCCTAACCTGGACTGGGATTTTATTCCAGAGTGAAGGGAGCCTCTAGGTTATGAATCTGTCCCTCCAGCATGTACTATTTATTTCAGTGCTCAGGTTCAAGTCTCTCGAGCGCGTAGCTCGATGGGATTTGGATTTTCTGAGATGCAGCATGTCCATTAATTCCGGGTTGGACACGGCTTTATACGTCAGGCACAGATCGCCTCTGAGCAGGTGGTATGCCACTGAGTAGAGCTGGAGTTTCTTTAACCGGGCAGCATATGGCATCTGTTTGAGCCCTTTGATCCTCTTGGTGAGGTACTTTTGGGGTCTTTCCAGTTGCTGCAGGTGTCTGGTAAGGTACATCCCAAAAGGGGCATTGTACTCAATTATGGGCCTGATGAGGGATGAGTAAAGAGGCACGATGACCTCCCCTGATCTAGATGTGAATCCCTTCATGATTAGGTGGTCTATATAAAATGTTTTTCTAACCACTTTGGCCACATGGTTGTCAAATGAGAGATTGCTATCAACGTGGGTCCCCAGGTCCCTAATTACTTCTTCTGTACTTAATGGATTACCACCTATGTGGTAATTTGTGGACACTTTGTTTTTGCCAAAGGGGATGACTATACACTTTTTGGCATTTAGCTTGAGGCCATGGCTCTGGCACCAGTTGTCTGTTTCTATGAGGCCCTTTTGTAAGATGCTTGTGTCGGCTGGAGAGTCGATTATGGCGCCCAATTTGCAGTCATCTGAGAACTTGGTCAGCCACAGTCCTTCCGTGTTGGCCTGTAACTCCGAGAAATATATACCGAACAAGAGAGGTCCCAGGACTGAGCCTTGTGGGACACCACTTGTAACTGGTTTGGAGTCTGGCATGGCTCCAGCAATTCTAACCATGTGGGTTCTGTTCTTGAGCCAGTTTGCAACCCATCTAGTGGCATAGGGGTTTATATTTAAGCTGTTGAGCTTATCTATAATGCCCAAGTGGGGTATTGTATCAAAGGCTTTTGCGAGGTGCAGGTAGGCTGTGTGGACCACCTTCCCCTCGACAATGGCCTTGGTGACTGTTTCAAAGAAATCAACCAGGTTTAAGAGGCAGGATCTGCCCTTAACAAAGCTGAACTGGATAGGATCCAGTGTCTGTAGGTCCCCGATATCTTTATTTATGAGGTCCATGATGATCCTTTCCATAGCTTTGCAGACCAAGCTAGTCAGGCTTATGGGGCGATAGTTTCCAGGATCCGTTGAGGCACCACCTTTGTGGAGAGGGACCACTGTTGCTGTACGCCACTCTTTGGGTACATAACCTGTAGTAAGGCTGAGATTGAACAGTAGTTTTATGTTTGGGTTTAGCTCTTCTTGGAGTTCATGTAGGACACAGCCCGGGACACCGTCTGGTCCCATTGATGCTGTGTTTTTTGCTTTAGAGAGGGCGGCTCTTACCTGAGCATCTGAGATGTCAGGGGAGCAGCACCCTGCTGGGATAGATATTTGCCATTTTGGTGGGGGGGGGGGTTTGCACTGAACCTGTCAGCTAGGATGTTGGCAATGTCTGTGGGTTCGGTATATTTTTTGTCATTTTGGACTAATTCTGAGCATATCTGGGAATTCCCACCCAGGTTCCTAACATAACTAAAGAAAGCCTTGTGATTATCCTTAGTGTCCTGTGCAATTTTTCTCTCAAAGCTGGCCTTAGACGATTTTATGAATGCCCGTAGTTTGTTGCTAATACTGATCAGAGATGCCTTCCCTTTTTGGGATTTTGCTCTATCATGTAGTAGCTTCCTCCTTCTGTTGTATAGTTTGTTTATGGCTGGGGTCCACTAGACAGGACGTCTGCCTTTGGAGGATTGGGTCTTGGTTTTATTTGGGATTGCATGATCCATGCATTCTTGAAGGTGTTCATAGAATGCGTTTATAAAGGATTCTGCGGTCTGGGCCATATTTTCCACAGGCCTGGGGCTTTAAAGGATTCCACCTCGGTTTTGAGGAGTGTGAAATTTGCTTTAGAGAAGTTTTTCACTGTAGTTTTCTGGGCAGGGGGTGGGGTCGGGATTTGAATATCCAGTGAGATTAGGTTATGGTCTGATCTTACCAGTGAGGGATACACTTCTGGTCTGGAGCATAAAGTCCCCATGTTGGGGATGATCAGGTCCAGTATGGTTTCCCCTCTTGTGGGAGTGGTAACAAGTTGTTCCATAGCATTTGAGTTTATAAATTCTAGGAACCTTTGGGCTAGGGTGTTGGAGCTAGAGTAATGCTCCCAGTCCATGTTTGGGTAGTTGAAGTCGCCCAATATAATGGTGTTTGAAGAGACCTTCATATTTTCAAGTGTTCTCAGGAAGGCCAAGTGGGGTTCCTGGGTTTGGGAGGGTGGTCTGTAGCAGGCTATAAACTGGAAGGCAGTTTTACCCACTGTTAGTTACACAAGGATAGTCTCTGATGCTTTGTGCTGTGCCACCAACCTGGAGGTGTGGGTATCTTTGACAAATATTGATACTCCCCCTCCTTTTGTGGTTCGGTCCAAGTTTTGGGGCTGAAAAGCATGGTATGAGGTATAACCTGGTAGTGCTGGGGTGCTCTCGGGAGCCTTGAACCAGGTTTCTGTTACTGCACAGATATCGATGTTCTCCATGCTAAGGAGAGTTTCGAGTGCGTGCATCTTGAGGTTTAGACTTCTGGTGTTGAGTAGCATTACTCTTAGTTTCTTATCCCTTGTGATACCTATGGAGGTGGGTTTGTCTTTTGAGTCTTGCCTAAAAAAGGCACTACGGGGGTAGCAAGAGCCTTTGCCAATATCCGAAAGCCCAGGGGTGACAGGTGCAAGCTGTCCCTAGTGAAGCATCGTGGCTTGTCGAGCATGTCATCTCAGGCTGACAGGCATTGGCTCCCCTTTGAATGACACCAACACTTAATCCAATTGTTGAAATTGATCATCTTGTCTTCATATTGTGGCATCATTCTTGGTGAGGGTAAGATGCTACTCAAGGTCAGGGTCATACCGGCCTGGGCTACATGCTCAGAAAGCTCCTCTATGTCTCTTTTCATGTAGTCCAGGGAGGTACATCTCAGGTCATTCACACCAGCATTGACAATGACTGAGTCATATTTGTACTTGCCTTGGAGTAACGTGAGTGCTTGTGTTATGCGGTGGATCCTAGCGCCCGACAGGCAGCTCACCGTGACCTTCTCCTTGTTCAGCCTGGTGAGCGGGACGTCAGTGTGCCTGACGATAGAGTCACCTATTACAGGTGTATCAGGTGTGTTGTTTAGCCTTAAGGGCTGTGACTGTTCAACACACTGGCTTTGTGAGCTATGTGTTGCACGTGTTTTATTTTGGGGTAGCGGTTGCTTGGGTGTCTGCTTTGGAGGTCTCTGCTCCTTAGGCAGATTTTCATTTATAGCCTCTGAGTATGTTTTTGTGTGTTTATGTGTTTGGTTTGCTGTCGTGGTAGGTCTATGTGAGACTGGAATTGTAGTGAGTGTGATTTCCTTATCCTCCTGACTGGTTATGCCAGTACTGAGTTGAGAGAGCTTAGCCTCCAGTTTGGCTATATGGTTGCATCTCTCACATGTGTTGGAATTTGTTGGGAGGAGGAGAGGGTTGTCTGTGTACATGAGGCAGTTGTGACATTCCCTCAAGATTCCCAGATTCACCAGCTGGACTGGAGAGATTGACAACTGACCTTTGGACATGCTAGAATAGTATTGGGAATTCCTATATAATTGAAATAAGGGCCAGTGAGGAACAAGGTACTCAAGGGGAGTTTGTGAGGGTGTAGTGCTTTTAATTTTTTAGTGCTGACTTATATAATTGCTTTAGTGAGCAAGTGCCAGGTAACTTAAATGCAATGTGTTACAGGTAACTTAAATGCAAAAACGACAAACAGTAACTTTCTTTCAAGTGAAACAAGGAAATAAGTACAGTAAGCAATGCAGATATCACTAGGGAACCACAGAAGCACTGAAAAGCCGCATTTTATGTGGAATTAGCTTTTCAGGGAAATAACAAGCAAACAAACAACAAGCATACAAACAAAGCTAGATTCAGCAGGCCTGGATCTAGTCTATGTGACAGCAAACAAGGTGTACCAATTTCAGTAAGAAACAGTTCAAATATGCAGGCACTATAAGCCTTTAACCAGAAATTCCCAGCTCAGAAGGGCAGAGTCCAGCCTCTCCTCCCACAAGAGTGCAGGCCACAAACCTTCTTAATGTAAAATAACTGGCCTGAAGCCCAAGTGCTTAAACCAGAACTAATACACTTTTAGAATAACAGACACTGAGCCCTCAATCAGCAGTTCCCAACTTAGAAGGATGTAAGCTACCTGTCCTGCCACCACAGTGCAGGCCACAAACCTTCCTAATGTAAAGCAACTGGTTTGAAGCCCAAGTGCTTAATCCAAAAGATTTAGAATGATAGCTAAAATTTAATCAAGTTACTACCAAGCAGTAATAAATACAATTGAATACTTTAAAGAATGTCTGGATTAGTGCTCAAGTTATACAAACAAAGCTAGATTCAGCAGGCCTGGATCTAGTCTATGCTACAGCAAACAAGCTGTACCAATTTCACTAAGAAGCAGTTCAAATATGCAGGCACTATAAGCCTTTAACCAGAAATTCCCATCTCAGAAGGGCAGAGTCCAGCCTCTCCTCCCACAAGAGTGTAGACCACGAATCCTCTTAATGTAAAATAACTGGCCTGAAGCCCAAGTGCTTAAACCAGAATTAATACACTTTTAGAATAACAGACACTGAGCCCTCAATCAGCAGTTCCCAACTTAGAAGGATGTAAGCTACCTGTTCTGCCACTACAGTGCAGACCACAAACCTTCTTAATGTGAAACAACTGGTCTGAAGCCCAAGTGCTTAAACTAAAAGGCTTAGAATGAGTTAAACCAAGCAGTAATAAATACAACTGAGTATTTTTAAGATGACGCAAAAGCAAAATAAAGTAAGAAGAAGCACAAATACAGTAAAAGCAGATAACATTTTTTTTTTTTTTAGTGGAAATATAGAAAGGAGTAGCAAAAACTAAGCTGACTGGCCTTCTCAAATGTTCTCCCTGTACTGGGTAGAATGAGGTAATGACACTAGACTGGGAGGAAGGTCCCAGATCAAATTTACACTAGGGGCGGGTAACTGCAAAGCCACCAACTATAAAAACACTATACCAACAGGGAGGGACGGTGGGAAACAAACTGCAGAAATGTTTCTCACAGCTGAAAAGCAGCAGTGAGCCTTTAAATGGAAGTTTTAAACAGCTAAAGGAGCCTCTAGAAATAAGAGTTTAACTGCAACAAGTTATCAGAAACAAACAACCCAACAGATGCTTAATAAAAGTGGACAATTTCCAGATAATACCTCACACACAGTGAAACTAGCTAGAAAAATACACAGTACACAAAGTGCTATAAATAACAAATAAATAAAGAACAAAATAAACAAAAAACAGGATACTTAATGTTATATATTATAGCTCCGAGTTTCCTCAGTGTCCTTCCTTCGATCAGCTCAGTGTGAAAAGATGGTCTATAGTCATTCTTTATTCAGTTTATCAGTACAGTTCCTGTTCCTTCAGTACATTCTCATTTCACAACACAAAAAATGTACAGAAATTCAACTACAAAAGGTATATGCATCAATGTATTGTTACAATAAGATCGTGAAATGAAGATACAGACTCTAGAGCAGCCCCTGAGTGATAAACAGATCTCACCACAAGCTACTAGTCTAAAATAGTGTAGTATTAGTTTCTGATAGACAATTATTAAAGTATTCAAGACCTCTCCTCATCCACCTTGTCTTCTGGACCTGCCTTAGCCACTCCTGTATACATCCTGAGTCATGTTTGTGGCTGATCAGTAAATGAAGAAAATGTGGAATCTGAGACAGTGTCACATGACTATTGGGAGCATTTTGCTATAATACCCCAATCTCTTTGTGGGTCACTCATCCAGTCCCTAGGAATTGGTATGCAACCGGTTCTACAGCATTTCATCCATGCCTTCCCATTTGACCCAACCATGAACCCTTCCCCTACAGTACACAACTGATGAGTTCCCAGCATAGTTAGGACCTTATCCTTGTATAGATTTCACTGCAAATTAAAAACATTATACATGCTAACACTGCATTATATAATATCTAGATAAACAGATCAATGGTAGCAGTTCTCTAAGCAAATATATAAAATATAATACTGACATTCTGTGACAGAGTGCAGAAGCCAGAATTGTAATACCAGTTTTCATAAATCAAAACTAGAGTTTAAAAGACAGAACTGACAATTTGATAAAGAAATCAAGATAAAATTGGAACAATGTTTCACAAAGTTTCCAAATGAAAAGGGGGACAAAATAATTTGGTCTTTCCTAATGGATTCCTGAAATGTTGACTGTCTCATAAGAAATTCCCACTGCAAGAACACACAAGTCTGTAACTTCCCCTCCAAATCAAATTTCCTTTCAGAAGTCAAGGTCAATACTTCTTTGACTATGTCCTTCTCAGAGAAGCAACTGTTACTAATAGCAGCCTGCATTGTTTCACCCCTCCTGTGGGGAGGTAGGACTATTATTTGGGATAGTGCTTTTCTGTAGCAGTTCTACCTAAAAGTAAGAGTGTTAGTCATTATTAAAATATGTAAATTACAAAAGCAACAAAGCTAAAATTTTGTAATCAGTTAAAATCAAAATCACCCATAAAACTGAAGCTTCTATTAATTACAATGTAGAAGCCAGAAAATAACTACAAATTAGAGGCTTTTTTACCAATAGATAATATAGGATGGAAAAAGGCAATGTAAAAAAGCAGACGTTAGTGACATCTAAATAATGTTGGGATTCAGAAACATCGCTAATATAACTACACAAGGGCTACCACGGAGATGCAAAAGGCACAAAGTAGCGTGAAAGTAATTATCAATTAAGAAGAAGGCATTTGGCCCCTGAACATAAACTAATTAAGAAATTCACTTATTTAAATGCCAGTCCTCCTGGGGAGACACGTGTTGAAAAGAATGTGGGTATAGACTAATCAAATAGCAGTAGTGAGCATGTTTTATGCACACAAGTATAAGCACAATTTAGTGATCTGGTGATGTCATAAGAATAGCTGTGAGCTATAATATTTAAGTTTCAGCAATAATACTATGAAGTTTTCTTCATTTTTAATTTCTCCAAATCTTTTGGTTTTCTAATAAAGTGACAGGAATGGACCCCATTCCTAAGTCAAAGTACGATTAAAGTTCATGAAATTAGTATTGCTTCACTCTTTGATGTCAGCCAAAAGTGCTCTTCGCAGCCCCCGCAATGTACCCAGTAATGACTCCTTCTGCAATTCATATGGAGTTACATGTATTGGTAGTATATCTAAGTATGATTGTAGACACTTTTTTTATAAGACCCGTTACTCTTACTACTGTCATAACAATCTGGGTATATTTCTTCCACATAGCTCTAGTTTCTGCTTGCAAATCCTGATATTTTATGACTGTGTCTCTCTCTGTACACAAGACACTGTAATCACTGGGTGTGGCAATTTCAATGATCAATGCTACTTTTGTCTTAATTTCTTGGACCACTATATCTGTTCTTCTAGCATTTAGCTTTTTAATTGTTGGCAATGGATTATCCCATGTGATGTAGACTTAATCATTTTCTATGATCTTTTCTGGCTCATGTTTCCAGTGTTTTTCAGAACTTCAATACCATAATGTTTACGCAATGCCCGGTGCAACAGTCTTGCCACATTATTATGCCTTTCAGTATACAGTCCTTCTGCCATTAGTAGGTCACAACCAGCAATGAGGTATGCAACTGCTTCCAATTCTATTTTACAAAACCTACATTTGTCTGTTTCTCCCACATTTTCAATGAACATTGTAAACCAGTGTGTACGTAGCCCACTATCTTGTGTTGCCAATATTAACCTTTCATCTCTTGGTTTGAATTTGCCTCTCCTTAACTATTCCTTCATTTGATCTTAATCAACATGAGGTTCTTCCATGAGTTTTCTATACTTGCAATTATATTTATGCATTTTTCACATTTCTTGCCTTCTCACCTGATCTTTTACCTTATATTCTTTCATTTGTTTTTTTGGCACATTCAGTTGCTGCCTGGTTTTTATCCACTTGTGATTTGATTTCCATTCCTGCTTGATGCTAATATGCTTCAGCTAGCCTAAGCAGGGAAGTCATCTTAGATTCTTTCTCCTCATGTTTCAAAACTTTCACTAGTTTTGGGTCCTGTGAGGTCAGTAGATATATTTGGAGTCCCATGATTGCAGATCAGTACATGTAGTCAATTTCGAGGAGGCCCATCCCTCCTTCGGAACAGAGAATCTTGGTATGCACTGATTTTTATAAATCATTTGGTTAGCATGAAGCATCCTTATTGTTTTCTTATCTAATCCATCCAGTACATTTTGGGGCCAGTTAATCACTCCAAAACTGTAAGTTAGGACAGAATGGGGGAGTAAATGTGAGTATGGGAACATCAGAAAGGGATAAGACCAAGCAATAGAATATACAAAATAGCACAGGTAAGGAAAGTGTCACAGAGGACAAAGGGAAGGAAGGGTATATACATTTTTTTAGGAGAGGTGCCCATTTTTTTTTTTTATCAAGAAAGACAGATGGTGAAGGATGCATGGTGATGGCAGAGGATGGAAAAAGGATATAAAGGTGGAAGTAGGGGCTGAAAAACAAACAAATAATCAAACCAAACAACAAGCAAGCAAACATACAAACTTACAGCAGAAAATATCAACTGGGGAGGTGCTGATTAAAAGCAGGAGTGAAGAATGTACTTATAAATATACTGACAGAGAAAACATAAGTAGTGCTTGAGAAGATTAGACAACAAACAGGAGTGAGATGATACATGTGAAAGGAAACACCTGGATAGGACACAAGGTGGCAATCCATTTTCTGACCTAAACCCAAGAAGACATTAGTTATCACCTTGGCTACTATTCCCACTGGGTCCTACCTCAGATGGAGCACAATACAGTGCTACAAAGAGGTGCAAATCTGTTAACAGCCCAAGGGCCCTCTCTAGGTAGCCAGTGTGGGTGACAAGTTGCCAGTCCACAAACTCCCCCTTATTTCCTCCAGCTCCTGCTGCATGATGAACTGTGCTGCCTGCCAGCATTACCAAAGGAAACTACAACACTCCCTTCATGTGACCCAACCATGAGTGGGGAACTCTGCCATACCACAGGAACAGCTATGTCTGACACGGCACAAAATCATAACATAGCTAGACAGAAATTAAAAAAAGACATTTGTTGTTATTAACAGATGAATAGTGACAAAGCATAAATGAGAGACAAAAAAGTACTAGCCTGTCTGCATTGGATGATCACTCTTACAGGTACTCCTAGTGAACTAAACTGTTACTAGGTATGCTACAATCCAGGGGCAAATATTTGCTGACTAGGTATAGAAACTGAAATATCCACATAGGTGATGTGCATACAAGATGCAGTATACTCCTTGCATGGGGAGGTAATGATTGGAAGGTGATGGGCATAAGAGGCCATGAATGATGTGAACAAATGTGTTGTTTTGGGTATGTTGCATGGGGCAAGGACAAAGACAATTCTTGTGAACAGTTTTAATATGTTTGTAGCATAACACAAATAGTGCTACTAGGTGCATGAAAGACAGACAAGCAATTGTTAGCAACACAGGCAACTATCAGCATACACATGACAACCAATGTAATGTAGGTTGCTATGTACTAGGATGTAGAAGTGTGGCAATGGGTGAACCCCAACATTATGGTAGTTAAAACTAGTACTGCATAGACATATGATGCTGTACTGCATGTTCCAACTGATAAGATGAATATCCTCCTGGCATATGACCTAATGTTTCATTGCAGTATCCACAATGTCTTAGTCTACAGCAGTGGGCTAGCTGTGCATATAGACTACGCTGGACATCTGTATGCAGATGTGGAATAAAAGTATCACTTGAGCATGTTGCATATATATGCAGAAACAAAGTACTAAAATCACCACAGTGATATACATAAACCAAATACTTTAATAAAGCAAAATACATTACTATTTCACAAATAAAAAGATAAGCACCTTCGGGTATGAGCCCTTTTTCAAGTCTTAAAACTTCAAAAGTTCATGTTTTCTTAAAAAGTGCTTTTTAACCAATCACATAAAAGATGTAAAGAAGTCATATTTTTTTTTCTAAAACTTTACTGGTTGATCAACAACTATATCCAATCATGACATTTACATGGTAAAAGTCTATTGGTCACTATAAAATCAAATGGCCAATAAAAAGCATACATGCACTTCCAAGTCATAGGTTCTAATATAAAAGCATGGACCAATCACATATAAAATGTAAATGCATCATAGTTTTTGTAAAGATCTATTGGGTGATCAGAAAACTGCATCCAGTCATGACATTTACATGCTAAAAAGCTGTTCTTTATTCAATGGTCAAAGTAAAGTCAAATGGCCAATAAAAAGCATAGAAACACTTTCAAGTCATTGGTTCTATTATAAAAGCATGGACCAATCACATATAAAATGTAAATAGATTATAGTTTTTCTAAAAATCTATTGGTTGATCAGAAAACTGCATCCAGTCTTGACAGTTACATGCTAAACAGGCTATTCCTTCTTCACTGTTCAATATAAAAATTGAATGGCTAATAAAAAGCATATAAACACTTCCAAATTATTGGTTCTACTATAAGGGCAAGGAGTGGTGGACCAATCTGATTTCAAATATTAAGCTATCTTCATTGGCTGTATAAAAATATTGACTAATCAATGAGTAGTCTATCTACACAAGCAAGCTATTTGTGTCAGCATATGAACAAGGACTAATCCAGGATCAAATATAATTATATGGCAACCTTGAATTGCATGATTCCTAAGTGCAACTTAACCAATTCAAGAAATAAAAATCACAAATTAAAACCAGCATTTATACATATAATGCCCATCAATAAACCAGCCTGTACATCCATATGTGTTACGGTAAGCTGCCCCATCAGAAAAAAACATCAAAATCAAAAAATATAAGCAGCTGAGCATGAATGGCTAACAAAGTCACAAATACGGAAAGAGAACAAAGCAGCTGGACACGGGCAACCAGGCAAAAACAAACACACCCAGAGTAACCAAAGCAATTGTATTTACAGTGGTGAATATCACTTAATAAATACTAAAAGCTCCTAATGCTTGCACTGAATATAGGGAAGCTCCTAATGCTTGCACTCAATATAGGGACCCACTACATCCAACCATCTATCAGCATATATACATCTAAAATATATCAGTAGATGTCTAAGTATATTTGTTATGTCTAAATAATTGTTATTAATATTTAAGTCTGCCTTTCTTCAGAACCAGTTTGAGGGGAAGGCAAGTATTTAGGCATGGAAAGACATCAGCTTGTAAATCTCCTATCCAATCTATTTTAGCTAAGTCAGTTTCAGCTACAATATCTCTACCTCGAGGGTTGGAATATACAATCTGAAGAACCAGTAAAAGAAAATTGTGGGAGTCATTGTCTAAGATATGTTTCATTATGGACTCTCTGTATCCTTCAGATGCATATCACTAATATATTTGAATATCCTTTCCTTTAACTATTAGTCTTGCCAGCATAAAAACATTGACATTGTTAGCAATGCGCAAGGTACACCACTTCCTTGTAGTGCAATTAGCATATAGTTTTGAAAAATATTCCTAAGAGTAGATGGATGTATAAAGCCCTGTAGGTTGGAGATAGAGTCTATATCACCACATTGAATGGTGATAAGTTTGAACGTCCTTTGTTTAAACCTAAAAGTCCGAAAGTTACAGGACATCGATTTTTTTCCCAGGGATAAAAATCAGTGGTCCGTCTTTGGGGCTTTGCTATTTCCTCCAATGTAGTGCGGTCTTGGAGTTGGTATATTTAGGTAGGGGGTGGGGGGTGCATGGCGAAGCCCCCCACTTCAGTTTGTTTTCAAGTTGTGACTTTTTTTTTTCATGGAGCAGCAATTTTTTTTCCCCGGGAAAACAATTGCTGTTCCGTGAGTTCGCTGTTTAGGGTCTTTGGACTTTTAGGTTCGAACAAAGGGCATTCAAACTTATCACCATTCAATGTGGTGATATAGACCCTTGGAGATATATCTACAAGATGAGCAGTGCCTACAAGGAAATGTTCCAATCCTATTGGAATCAATATGTTGACTTGGGACAGACCATTTCCATAATATTTATTTTAAATTTTTATTGTTCCTAAAAGTAAAGGCTGGAACATCACCCTCAATTGCTCTTAGCTTTTTATTGCTGGCTAAGATTTGCCAGTTGTTCCTAATAATGTTACATACATATTGAGTGCTGCTTGAATATTTTCAAAATGACCCTTGTATGTGAGGCCTTGGGTGGATGGTCATCAGTATTGCTTGCTGACATATTATTATTGTTCGTATATAAGAACAGTTTTCCATGTGTTAGTCTCTGTTTCCTTGCTTCATTCTTCTGAAGTATGACTTCTTTATGTTTATATCCTCTAGATATGAATTGCAGGTCCAAAGAGGAAATTGCCTCTTCAAAGTCTCGATCTTTTGTATGCAATCTGGAGTTTCTTAACATTTGGTCTTTAAGGATGTTATTGTATATGTGCATGCTGTTATACACTGATAACCTGTTCCTTTTACAGGCTTTATTAAAAATAGCTGTATTAAACATCCCCTTGTCAAGTTTTAATAGGACAGACAGGTAGATAGATAGATAGATAGATAGATAGATAGATAGATAGATAGATAGATAGATAGATAGAATGCCTGGCAGTCAATGCAAAGAACTAAGGCTATTTATCCAAGGATAGAGGGTTTGAATCATTTCATCTTTATTTGCCTAGTGTGTGTGAACTTAAGCAAGTCACTTGACCAGAGAGTTCTTTTGGCAATTGAGAATTTGGGCTAGGCTCCTTAGAGGTACCATGGATTGCATGCCTAGTAGATACCTATGAACATATATTTCAATATAAATAGATAGACAGATAGATAGAGTTATATATGACTGGAATTATCTTATTAAATAAGGGGAAAACATGTATCCTCAGCTGAAGGGCTAGGGGTGGTTGACCTTTGGAAAACAGTAGAATTTGAAAGTTTTTGCTGCAACAGGAAAACCAAAAGGAAGGAACAACGAATAATAATCTTGCAGTCTCTATTAAACCCATTCATTTTAATCTTGTCTTGTGCTCTACTGTTGTCACATGTGAGGTAGTTGTGAAAGGGAAGATACAGTAGATGTATTTAAACCAGTGTGCAGAACAATGCCATTTTAGTGTTAATCCTTTTAAAAGAGACAGTTTGAATAAACATATGGCGGCTCAGACTAGGCATTTTACAAAGGCCGATAGGGCTGGTGCTCTGTTAGTAATAGACACTGAGAGATGTGTGACTAAAACAGAATTAATGTCAGATATTGTAAACTAGTCAGCCTGACTGATATTAATAGAACTTACAGTAAAACTGATGAGACGCCACTAGAGTCGGGAAGTTTTTTTCCTTCACAGGAAGTGTGTAATAATTTTTTGGTTTCAAAGATAGTAATTCCTTTTTTTATTTTGGTATTCCCCATGTACATAAAAATGCAATATACCTGCTTTTAGGCCAATAGTGTCAGCTACACGGTCCACAACAGAAGCACTGGCTATTCTGGTAGACAAAAAGTTGAACCCCTTAATGAAACTTGAACTGTCTTGTATGAAAGACAAATTCAGTTTTGTTTATCGGTTAAAAGAAGTTAAGGTGACACAGGAAATGTTAGTTACATAAGATGTGCATACTTTTTCTCAGTTAATCCAGAGGACATAGGAGTAGCTTGGGTAATTTCTTTTATTCTAGACAAAGTTGAATTGCCTGGTAATATAGCAATAACCCACGCCTGGGTGTGGGTAATGCTGGATTTACCCACGGTTGGTGTGGTTTGGTCACGAGGGTGAAGCCCAAGTGACCAAACAAAGACAACCGTGGGTAAATCCAGCATTACCCACACCCAGAAGTCGGTTATTGCTATTATACAATGACATTATTTAAGAAAAAAAAAGAATTATTTTTCTTAAATAATGGCATTGTATAATGCCTCCTTGCTGCCCTTCCACAGCTGTTTGGTATTCTGCGGCAGTTCTGATGTACTGCGCATGTGTATGCTTATGCAGTACATCAGAGCTGTGGGCAAAAGCAACAGAGAAAGCGAAATCTCCGTTGCTTTTTACAAACTGTCTCGCTATATTAAAGGAGTTTAACATAGCGAGACAGCTTTAAAAAAAGCAATGGAGAAAGTAAGATCTCCGTTACTTTTTTTAAAGCTGTCTCGCTATATTAAACTCCTTTAACATAGCAAGACAGTGTCTAAACAGCAACGGAGATTTGCATTCTCAGTTGCTGTAAAAAAAGAGTTATACTAATGGAAAAAGTCCAGGAGACCGGACCTTTTTCCATTACTATAACTTTGATTTACAACATGCATGCTGGCCAATCAGCATGCAAGTTTTGGAATATTAACGGGGGGTTGTTGTATAATGAGGTATTTTTAATGGGAAAACTGCTTGAACTGATTATTGAAAATAATTTATCCTTTTAGACAAAAATGATATCTGAAGCATCTAGTGTGGCTATGCTGGGAGTTATGCCACTGGTATGCAAACATTTTTTAGTGGCTAAATATGAATATTATTTTGTATTATCAGTCAGTCTTTATGCAGTACATTACTGGCTAACTGGTAATCTAGTGTTGACTTATTTCTTTTTTAGTCAGGGAGTTTACAGAAGATATTTTTTTATTATGTAAACAGAGCAACCCAGTTTGTTACAGTTTACAGCACACTATAAAGAAGAAGTGATCCAGTTTTTAGACATAGACATTTTCAAGAGATCTGACACAGGAGGTTGAGGTAGCAGGGTTTAGAAAAAAGCAAGCCAATGGGAATTCCTATGTTCACTACAGGAATGTACATCCAAAGAGACTAACTCTGAGCATAGTTAAAAGCTAGATGATCAGAGTTTCAAAGCTGACTTTTGAAGAAAAACATTTGGAGCAAAAAAAAAAAAAAAGACAGAAATTAAAAAATGTTGATACAGAGAGGTTACTGTCAAGTAAACATTAATGTAATCGCAGAACAAGAAAAATGAGAATCCAGTGAAATTCATATCCATATTATTAGGGGTTAAAGTTGAGGGAATGCCAACCAGTCAATGCAGATTTAGTGATCCCTGTGAATGAGGATACTCTTTAGTGTGAATTTGTTTGTGTCTTTCAGCTTTTCCCGGTTAGGGTTCACCATAGCAATACTTTTGCTATTAAAAACATTATAAAAAACAACTGGAAGATTATGAAAAGTTATGTGTGTCTCTGGGATTGTACTATCTAAACTGTCTACACATATTACTCTCTCTGCAGTTAATACATATGCTATCAAATGCATCCTTGTTGTACTATCTCATGATGTTACTCTGAATTGTATATTACATTTGTTTTCATTTTAGGCATTGCTATATTCCTTGTATATAACTTAATGCTTAATGGAATAGAAAAAAGGGAGGTGGTGTAGCAATTCTCTTTAAGAACACACTCAACTTACATCCTGTAAACATAAGTATTACTAACATTAATAATGCAGAGCTACTCATATCCAGATCACAACTAAACCAGAATATATATATATATATATATATATATATATATATATATATATATATATATATATGGGTCTACTTCAATTCATTGAATCCCATTTCGTCGAAATTTCATTTCACTGAAAGTTCATTCCATCGACAAGCATTTGCCCCCTTCCCCAATGTTGTGCGACCCTGGAGTTGATATATATAGTAGGGTGTGTGTAGGGGGCACAGCCCCCCACATTGGGGGTGTGGGGGGTGAAGCCCCCCACCTAAAATGCTATATATATATATATATATATATATATATATATATATATATATATATATATATAAAGCCATCTACATCCCTACAGAAAACAATTCCAGTACAATAAAAATCATTCTCCAAAATGTCACAAAAGCCATATCACAGGAAACCATTACTGCAGGAGACCTTAACACAGACTGGTTAACATGTAACTCTGACAATCCTCATAACTACCTAAGCCTCCATGGTTTCAACCAAATGATTTCTCACTCAACTAGAATTGACAAGAAAACAGATAAAAAAATAATTTTGGTCTAGTTCTTAACTAATAAACCCCAGTATTACCAAATAGCAGGGTGTCTCCCAGATCACTTAAGTGACCACTTTGGAACCTACTTATTGAGAAATCACAGTAACCCTACTAAACTAATCAACTTCCGCCAAGTTTGTAATAAGAAAAAAATTAACTTAATGATTCTACTTAATTTTCTTGAAAAAATAGACTGGACTCCTCTTAAGCAACTGCCGTTAGATGCTGCTGTGCAGCTCTTCAATGACACCTTCCTTATTACTATAAACAGACTGGCCTTAGATGCTGCTGTGCAGCACTTCGATGACACCTTCCTTATTACTATAAACAGACTGGCCTTAGATGCTGCTGTGCAGCTCTTCAATGACACCTTCCTTACTATTATAAACAGACTGCCCTTACATGCTACTGTGTAACACTTCAGTGACACCTTCCTTACTATTATAAACAGACTGGCCTTAGATGCTGCTATGCAGCACTTCAGTGACACCTTCCTTACTATTATAAACAGACTGGCCTTAGATGCTGCTGTGCAGCACTTCGATGACACCTTCCTTACTATTATAAACAGACTGGCCTTAGATGCTGCTGTGCAGCACTTCAGTGACACCTTCCTTACTATTATAAGCAGACTGGCCTTACATGCTGCTGTGCAGCACTTCGATGACACCTTCCTTACTATTATAAACAGACTGGCCTTAGATGCTGCTGTGCAGCTCTTCAATGACACCTTCCTTATTACTATAAACAGACTGGCCTTAGATGCTGCTGTGCAGCACTTCGATGACACCTTCCTTACTATTATAAACAGACTGGCCTTACATGCTGCTGTGTAACACTTCAGTGACACCTTCCTTACTATTATAAACAGACTGGCCTTAGATGCTGCTATGCAGCACTTCAGTGACACCTTCCTTACTATTATAAACAGACTGGCCTTACATGCTGCTGTGTAACACTTCAGTGACACCTTCCTTACTATTATAAACAGATTGGCCTTAGATGCTGCTGTGCAGCACTTCAATGACACCTTCCTTACTATTATAAACAGACTGCCCTTACATGCTGCTGTGTAACACTTCAGTGACACCTTCCTTACTATTATAAACAGACTGGCCTTAGATGCTGCTGTGCAGCACTTCAATGACACCTTCCTTATTACTATAAACAGACTGGCCTTAGATGCTGCTGTGCAGCACTTCGATGACACCTTCCTTACTATTATAAACAGACTGGCCTTAGATGCTGCTGTGCAGCACTTCAGTGAAACCTTCCTTACTATTATAAACAGACTGGCCTTAGATGCTGCTGTGTAACACTTCAGTGACACCTTCCTTACTATTATAAACAGACTGGCCTTAGATGCTGCTGTGCAGCACTTCAGTGACACCTTCCTTACTATTATAAACAGACTGGCCTTAGATGCTGCTGTGTAACACTTCAGTGACACCTTCCTTACTATTATAAACAGACTGCCCTTACATGCTGCTGTGTAACACTTCAGTGACACCTTCCTTACTATTATAAACAGACTGGCCTTAGATGCTGCTGTGCAGCACTTCGATGACACCTTCCTTACTATTATAAACAGACTGGCCTTAGATGCTGCTGTGCAGCTCTTCAATGACACCTTCCTTATTACTATAAACAGACTGGCCTTAGATGCTGCTGTGCAACACTTCAGTGACACCTTCCTTACTATTATAAACAGACTGGCCTTACATGCTGCTGTGTAACACTTCAGTGACACCTTCCTTACTATTATAAACAGACTGGCCTTAGATGCTGCTGTGCAGCACTTCAATGACACCTTCCTTACTATTATAAACAGACTGCCCTTACATGCTACTGTGTAACACGTCGATGACACCTTCCTTGATATTCTAAAGAGACTTGCACCTCCTAGAACAGTTCATGTCAAAGCCAACTACACACCATGGTTAACTGATGAGACCTGTACCCTCCTAAATCAAAGGGACAATGCATGGCAAACTCGGGCTAAACATAAATCCCTCCAAATCTGTTTAATTTACCAGCAACTTAGAAACAGTGCCAAACACCAAATTAAACTAGACAAACAACACTACTATTCTAATTTACAATGGAAATATAGAATGAATCCACAAAAAATCTAGAAAACAATCAATAAGATACTTCATCCTGGCCAAACCACACCCCCCCAACTTACCTGATAACACAAATAATATTGCTGAACAATTTAACATATTTTTCACTGAAAGTGTTTTAGCACTGACTAAGAATAGCAAGTCTCCCACAATGCCAATACCCAACAATCCAAGCAATATTGTAGATGCATTCTCATTTCAGACAGTCCCAAAACAAACTATTGCAAAACTACTAAAGAAGTTGAAACCCACTTCACTGGCAGCAGATAACTTGCCAGCAGAATATTTAGAATTAACAACAGATGTTATTGCCTTCCCTGTGGCAATTATAAAACACTCTATAACAGAACAGTATATCCCAGCTATTTGGAAAATTGCATATATTACACCATTATGCAAAGGAGGCAATAAAACAGAACTAACAAACTACCAGCCCATTGCTACACCTTCATCACTTTTTAAAATTCTGCAAAGATGTATCCACTTTCAACTTCTTAAACTCCTTCTAAAAAATACTCTCCTCTCCTCATCACAGCATGGATTCTGTCCATATCATAACACTACTACAGCTCTTCTAAGTTTCACTAATACTATAAATAAATTCAGAGATGATGGCAAAATAGTGTCTTTAGTCTTTTTGGACATGTCTAAAGCATTTGATAAAGTTTCCTATCCTAAGTTACTGTCCACTCTGAATAATCTTAATATCAACCCTGATGCTGTTAACCATTTTCAAGTTATCTATCTAGCCACCAACAAGCTGTGAAATGGAAGCAATATCTATCCCCATTCCTTCCTGTTACACTTGGAGTCCCTCAGGGTTCAATCCTAGGGCCCCTCCTCTTCAGTATATTCATAAATTATCTTAATACTCCCTCCTGTCAAGCATTTATCATACAATATGCAGATGATTCAACCTTCATATGTGCAGCGTCCACAATAACTCATCTTCTTATACTCACACAAAAAGCTATTTCTGATATTGAAATGTGGTCAGCAAACTCACAACTCATTCTCAACCCTAATAAAACTAAACTTATGATTTTACATCCATCTAAACCTACTACCATCCCAGCTAACTTTTATATCAATGCCAGTAATAATACTAGGATTTTCCTTGATTTCCAAACAAAACTATTAGGCGTCATAATTGACAACAGATTAAAATTTGGCATACACATTTCTAGCACAATCAAAAAGGTTCACAAGAAAATGGGAACAACGTATAGAAACAAAAAACTATTAACAGATGCTGCAAGAATAGCCATAGCTAGAACCCACCATCTCTCCTCACTCTTATATGCATCCCCCATACTTACCAAACTCAAAAAGTCAGAACTAAGTAAATTAGAATCATTTTACAATAAGATTGCCAAATTTGCAACAGATTCCACACATTCAACCCATCACTGCCAATGCCTCAAAATTCTTTCTTGATTGAAACTAGCTCATGTTATGAACTATAACAACTTAGTAATGGCTCACAAAATAATGCACAATCCTGACAACGTATCTTCCCTAAAAAAATCTACAACCCTATTTTAACATTCATAATCTTTGATCATCTAACAAAAACTTACTCCAGGTAACTAAAGTATCCAATACAGCAGGCAAATCTCTTTACTCTAACGTTGTTGCCAAAAATTGGAATACCTTTCCACATAGTATTAGACCCATAAGTAATCTTAATCATTTCAAAATATCTCTCAAAAGACACTTATTTGAATCTTGGATTTGCACATGTAACACTCCAGATTAATTATTAACTTAGCACTACTTATACAGTTTTGCTGTATGTACTAACTCTGTTAACATATCCCTTCTAACAACACTACTTATCTATAAGTAGTTACATTCCTAGCTCCATCTCTCACCGCAGAAGTATTATTAACTATGCAATACTTTGCCTAAGTGATTCTCCCTAGTTAATTTCCTAATTAATGTTATGTTCCTCCACATATATAAGTTTAACCATATATTTCTGTATTTAAGTGTTTAAACTCTTGTTCTATTTTGTTTTTAAACTTTTATCCTGTAAATAGGTTAAGAATCTTTTTTTTGTCTGTAATTTCTATTACGTGATGTGATGACTTTGTATGTAAGCTTAAGCTGGAGCTTTTCTCCCCAGGCCTCCACTGAAAATGAGCACTGTTCCAGTTGGACCATCTCGGTAAACAAATGTAAAATAAAATAAATAAATAATGCTAACTGAATTTCTCAAACATATTGCTCCTGCATTCTCAAAATACTGTACTTTTGCCTTGTAAATATTCATGCTGCATAATTCTCTTTCTCTGTTTTTGTGCTATTAAGTATCTTACAACTAGAATTGTTAATTTTTTTTCTTATTTTTTAATTACTTACCTGGAACATTTTTCCTTGGGTCTCTGCTGAAAAGGGGGTGTTTGGGCCCAGTCAGACTAACACAGTTAACAAATGTAAAAATAAATAAAATATAAAATAAATTGTGAGCTAAAACCCTTATTTTTGCAGCATCAGAGGTAAGAACCTAAAAAAAATTATTAAAAAGGAATGAACACAGTGTGAGAGATAGGGTCACACAGAAAAGGAAGGGAACATATGGCTATGAATTTTGCAGCACTTGAAAGTTTGTTGCTAATAGCCCATATTATTATAATAAGCAAATGGGGTATGACACAGTGGCATAGTGGATAACATTGTCAACTCACAGCAAGAGGTTTGATGGTTCTATTCTCGACTGGGGTGCCTTCTCTATAGAGTCTCATGCCTTCATTGTGTTGGCAAGGGTTTCCTTCAGGTATTCTAGTTTTCACCCACATTCCAAAGACATGAAATAGGTGGATTGGGCACTATAAATTAGCCATAGGTGTGAGTGTGCAGTCAAGTGTGTGGTGTGAAAGAACAACCACAGCAGGGCCAGCCACCTGGTGGTGTACACCTTGGCTGTAGATGATTGTCATTCATGCAGTGACACCCTGATCCCATGTGCAAAAATGGGAATAAGGGGTTGTGGATGGAAAACATGGGAAAACATATGGTGCCAAAGAACATTTCAATTGAGTCAATAAGAATATTGTTTATATTGGCTCCATGCATTGCCTCTAATGCTTTTTATGCTGGCAAAATGGGAAAGAAGCTTCAGCAAAGGGAAAATATGTACATGCTCTAGGAAGTAAAGATAATAACACAGTGTTATATAAACATTACACATTATGTACAGATTTTAAGAAATTTGAGTTTGACGTCATGGAAAGTGTGAGTACTTCTGAAAAAGATGATGTTGTGTTATTGCTTGACAGGATAGAGCTTTTCTGTCAACTTAAGCTGGCAGATAACATCCATCATGGATTTATTAAATTTATTAGCATCAAGTCTGAACTGAAAAACAGGAGGCTGAACAAACAATATTTTCATCATCTGCTATGAGTATTCTCAGCATGATTAACACAGGCTTGTAGCTAAAGGTCTGATGTTCAATTCCATTCCTGGTTTTAGCTTGGACTTTGTTGTTATTTTATTTTATGGGAAATTTTCACTGATATGTTTTTAATACAGTAAACTATAAAAAAAATGCTTGTCAGCTGGAATGAGTGGTGATTGGTGTAAAATGCACATGCTTTTTGCAATAAACTTTATTTAAACTTGGCTGTGGTTTAAAATACTTATTATACCATGACCCCCCCAAAACGTGCATGCTGATTGGCCAGCGTGCCCATTGTAAATCGAGTTATACTAATGGAAAAAGGTCCGGTCGCCTGGACTTTTTTCCATTAGTATAACTCATTTTTTTTAAACAATGTCTCGCTATGTTAAATGGGTTTAACATAGCGAGACAGCTTTAAAATAAGCAACGGAGATCTCCGTTGCTTATTTTAAACTGTCTCCATGTTAAACCCATTTAACATAGCGAGACAGTGTTTTTAAAAAAAGCAACGGAGAAAGAAAGATCTCCGTTGCTTATTTTAAAACTGTCTCGCTATGTTAAACTCATTTAACATAGCGAAACACTAAAAAAAAAAGCAACGGAGATCTTGCTTTCTCCGTTGCTTTTGCCCACAGCTCTGATGTACTGCGCAGGCGCGCAGTACATCAGAACTGCCGCGGATGCCAGACATCTGCGGAAGGGCAGTAAACAGGCATTATACTATGCCATTATTTAAGAAAAGTAATAGTTTCTTTTCTTAAATAATGTCATGGTATAATAGCAATAACCCACTTCTGGGTGTGGGTAATGCTAAATTTACCCACGGTTGGCTTTGTTTGGTCCCTCGGGCTTCGCCCTCGGGACCAAACCATGCCAACCGTGGGTAAATTTAGCATTACCCACACCCAGGCATGGGTTATTGCTATATTAGTCTTATGAAGTACATTGAAAGAATGAAAAGATCTAATAAACCATAGAGTCTGGAATAATCTGCTGGAGTGGACCATGGTTAGTATATATTATATTATTTATTTATGTACTTGTTGGCATTTGTTTACTGGGTTAGTCCAGATGGACCTAAAAGATCATTTTTCGACAGACAATCAGGGAGAAAAGCACAAGTGCAAAGAAACAGTTTATAATTAATGAATACACTTGTTGTGAGTTATAAAACAATATGAGGCCAACTGTACAAAGTGTAAGAGAAAGAAAGAAAAAGTAAGGCATAATATATAATGCTATAAAATACAATTTTAAAACAGCACAGCAGCACGATTTTGTGATCATATTATATATATATATATATATATATATATATATATATATATATATATACACACACACACACACACACACACACACACACACTCACACACTCACACACTCACACACATACACACACACACACACACACACACACACACACACACACACACACACACACATAAATGGGTCTACTTTGACAAATCAAAATTATGTTTCATATTTATGCAGGGGGGCAAGCACCCCTGCATCCCCCATGCCCCCGCTACTTTTATATTCTCCCTCCAAGATCATACTACAATGGGGAAAAGGGAATATTCCCTTATCCCCACTGGGCTGTGATCTAAGCAACAGCCCCCATTGGTATTCACTTAGTTGCCTTTTGCAAAAGTGCATTTTGGCAAAAATGCACTTTCGCAAAATAGAGCTAGCCTAATTATGTTTCACTGAAAGTTAATTTTGTTGGGTCGAGGTAGACCTATGTGTGTGTGTGTGTGTGTGTGTGTGTATATATATATATATATATATATATATATATATATATATATATATATATGGTTTACTATCAAATGTTTTATGGAGATACTTTGCAGATGGAAAATCAAAAGTTGGATGTTTGAGATCGATGTACAGTGCTGTTTGGGACAGTCATCCCTTTCCACACTGTATTGCAATCTCGGAGTTGGAATATATAGCTAGCAGGGGGTGTGGTGGGCACAACCCTCCACAGAGGGGGTGCAGGATGGCTTGACCCCCTGCAAAAATGTGATGTGAGGTGTAGGAGTTTCATTTACCTGAGCTTCTGTCTGGACATCACGTGATCTGTTCGGCGACAATGTCGAATCTGCTGAATTTTTCAGCAGATTCAACATTGTGCCATGTTACATATTTTTACTTTCATTTTTTTTTTTGGTTTTCCAAATGGGATTGATTTTGTGTGTGTGTGTGTGTGTGTGTGTGTGTGTGTGTGTGTGTGTGTGTGTGTGTATATATATATATATATATATATATATATATATATATATATATATAGTATAGGTTGTATCAATTATTGATGTTTCTAGGTATCTGTTAGCAATTTAGCAATGGATGGCACACTGGTGCTGTGATATACAATAATATTCTATAAGATGAGAGTAACCATACTCATCCCTGCATTACAAGAAATGCTCCACTTTCCTTTGGTATAGGAAGTTATTTGCTGCTCTCTCATCTTCAGCCAAAAAAGAAAACAAATATAAGTATCATGAATTAAATGTCATAAATGTGTAGCAGGTCAAAATCTGGAGAAAATTGTTGTCTTCAAATGTCAATGCATGTTGTGACTGCTGACATTTGACATGCATCTTTGAGCATCTCGTTAATGTGATCAGTTGCTCTGCCCCGTTGCTTAGCATGAACAGACATGGTAGGACAGTTTGGTCTTAAGGTATGAACTATCCCATGTTATGCGGGTACCGGCAGAACAGTGCCCACATTTCATTTCTGCACTTTAGCACCCTTACAGGGCATAAAATTACAATACTTTTTCATCCATCCTGCCAGGGTCATCAGCCTGTCAGAGAATCCATAAAGCACTTTGCAGGTATTATTGTATGTGCAATATGTTGAATGTGCATTTTGCATGGCCTTTGTGACCTATGTGAATTGCACAATGAGATAAAAGTTTCATTATCATAATGTCTATGCTAAGAGCCTCAAACTTGCTGCATATAAACAGCGGCTGCTGTTCATTATGCTACAAAAGTTTGCAACAGAATATCCTGTACATTTCAGAATCCCCAAAGTAAGCTGAAAGTCAGCAAGATAAAAAACAGTCAAGAGATGTTAGAGATGTTAATCTGGTATTGAGTATGTTTGTATATTACAAATGCTGAACTTGTGTGATGGTTGCTGAAGTATATGTCATTATCTTGGTGTAGGGGGATTAACTAATGGGTATGTTTGCCAAAAAGTGAAAACTGTTTGTGGTAATGTGATAAGTAGAAGGGATTTCTGCAATGACAGGACAGGGCAATTGCAAATGTTGAATTGTAGCTTTTTAAATATGGAAAAGTAAGATTTGTTACACTTACTACTAAGATAGAGATACAGGTAGTGATTTAGGCAGAGGACTGTGTTTCACCCACTGTTGATATGCAAATCTTTAAAGGTGTTCTATTTAATGCTATCAAGTTAACATAAGTTGAACCAAATGCTATGGTATTTTCCAGTGTGCTGTATGTCTGGATTATTATTGCTGTGTTTGGGGATCTCCACACACACCCGCATAGGACTATGTATGTAGGACTGCACACTCATACTGAGGCATGCCCACACACACGCACACACACACACACACACACACACACACACACACACACATTCACACATGGACGCACACACACACACACGCACACATGCACACACGCACACACACACACACACACACACACACACACACACACACACACACACACACACACATACACACACACACACACACACACTAGTCTCAGAGGATCATATACCACTTGAGTGTTATACATTGGGGCAGACATAAGAGTTCTTTGACATTTGCTGTGTATGTCTTTTTCAAGAAAACTGTCAAACTATGATGGGCAAACCCACTGCTGGGCCTGTAACTCTTCCACAGTTCAGGGCAGTGACATGATCCATATGATCACACCTGTATCCATCAACAGTTTAGTTAGAGGCTATATGTCTGCCACTGTGTCCCATAGACACACAGTATACATCAGCTGTCCTAGATATACCTACTTGTGCTTCTGATCTGTGCCCTGTTCATGGTAATTTTGCCCTTTGGTGCATCCTTCATGGATGGCACTTCAAATAGATAACTTCAACACTCGGCATCATTGTGTGCTGATAAGTTAAGTGTATAGCAAGTATGACATGCCGACAGATTACATGTATATTACAAAAGCAGTAATGAACAATGGATGTTGGCAAGCAATCCACTATTTAAACCAGTGAATGGAACTGATAATGTGGAGACACTGGGAAAATTGATAAATTGCTTATTTTTATGTCAAAAGGAACTCAGCGTACATTATGATAAATATACACTGCTTCAGTATCTTGACATGCAATTTGTTCCATGAGGTTAACAAATTGATATGCATCCGGCTTATTCACTTTCAAGTGAAGATGTTGATCTTTGGGAATTCTGGCAAAAAGCTTCACTGGCTTGCAGAAAGGAAAGTTTGAAAGGTTGATGGTTTTAATTGAGTTTGCTGAGTGTAAGCATAAGAAGGCAGCATCCAAAATCACACACTTAGGAGGTGAGCTTAAAACTGAATTAGAGCCTGAACTTTATAAGACTAAAATTACTGAGCTGTTGGATACATGTAATATGTTTTAAAAAGATATTATAGAAAGAAAAAAAGAAACTAATCAGAGATCAATAAGATTTTTCAAATAATAAAATATTTTGGCAACATCATAATGTACGCTTATCACATTCACAATGCAATATAATTTCTTCATTTAAATAGAGATGCTCTGTTAGTTCTGAGCATTATAGCTCTGGTACAAACAATAATTACTATGTATCATTTAATAAATTATCTTTGACAAGAACAGAAATTTTTTTGGATGAAGTAGTCAAATTCCACAAAATGTAGAGAATGCTGGAGGCAGTTTTCATGGGAGATGTTCCAGAAGTGGTGGAAGAAGGAAATATTAGTGAAAGTTTTCAGGTACTGAATTTATCAGGATGTGACCTAAGTGATGATGATTTTTTTCTATTTTCATAGGTTCATATGTTCATAGGTAAGCACTAGGCTATCGGCCCTAGGACCCATACAAGCCTAGCCAAAAAATGTACCCTGGCTTTCGCCACCCAAGAAAATTATTTTCCTGTGACCCTGTCGAGCAAAGCCACAGAAGTGATCCCCAGGGTGAATTTCCCATTTCCCATCCAATCATCAAGATTTTTCTTGAAGAGTGCTAATGAGGAGCTCTGTTTGACATAGATAGCTAGTCTATTCCAGAGTATGGGAAGTCTCTGGGACAGGAATCTATCCCTCCAGCATGTTCTGTTTATTGTGGTGACAAGGTTTAGGTCCCTAGAGTGTGTAGCTCGGAGGGATTGGGATTTCTTTAAGTGGAGCATGTCCAACAGCTGTGGGTTTGACATAGCTTTGTATGTTAGGCAGAGATCGCCCCTGAGTAGGCGATATGCGATGGAGTAAAGCTGTAGCTTTTTGAGACGGTCTGCATAGGGCATCTGTTTGAGGCCAGTAATCGTCTTTGTGAGGTATTTCTGTGGTCTTTCCGGTTGTTGTAGATGTCTTGTGAGGTACATACCAAAAGGGGTGTTGTACTCTATAATGGGTCTAATGAGTGATGAGTAGAGGGGAACAATGACCTCTTTTTTTCAGGATGAGAATCCTTTTGTGATGAGATGAGCCACGTAGAAGGATTTCCTGACCACTATGGCGATGTGATTATCAAAGGAGAGACTACTGTCCACCTGTGTCCCAAGGTCTCTTATCACATTTTCGGCATTAAGTAGACTACCAGCTATGTGGTAGTTCATGAGTACAGAGTTTTTACCAAAGGGGATGACAATACACTTTTTGGCATTGAGCTTCAGGCCATGGCTTTGACACCAGGTATCTGTCTCAGTGAGGCCCTTTTGTAGTTTGTCCACATCATTAGGAGTTTTGATTATGGCTCCTAGTTTGCAGTCATCTGCAAACTTTGTTAGCCAAAGACCTTCTTTGTTGGCCTGCACTTCAGGGAAGTAGATACCAAACAGGAGAGGACCCAGGACTGAACCCTGTGGTACTCTACTTGTCATTGGTCTGATGTCGGATTTGGGATCCGCTACTTTCACAGTGTGGGTTCTGTCCGTGAGCCAGTTGGCAACCCATCTTGTGACATAGAGATTTATACCTAGTTTAGTGAGCTTATCTATAATTCCAGAGTGGGGGATGGTGTCGAAAGCCTTGGCGAGATCTAGATAAGCTGTGTGAACCATTTTACCCTCATCTATGGCTTTGGTGACTGCTTCAAAGAAGTCAATCAGGTTTAGGAGACATGATCTGCCTTTTACAAATCCAAACTGAGTAGGGTCCAGAGTTTGGAATTTACCAATGTCTTTGTTTATGAGTTCCATGATGATACGCTCCATGGCCTTGCAGACCAGGCTCGTCAGGCTAATGGGGTGGTAGTTCCCAGGGTCCATCGTGGCTCCCCCTTTGTGGAGTGGGATAACTGTCATGGTGCGCCATTCAGTGGGTACAAAGCCTGAGGTGAGGCTATGATTGAACATGGTGCTTAGGTAGGGTGCCAGTTCATTCTGTAGTTCGTGTAGATTGCAGCCTGGGATATTGTCAGGTCCCATGGATGCTGTGTTCTTGGCTTTGGAGAGTGTGTTTTTTACCTGTGCAGCTGTGATTATAGGAACTTTGCATTCTTCCAGTATAGAGATGGGCCCTCTAGGGGGTGAAAGGGGGGTAAAGTTAGCACTGAACCTATCTGCTAGGATGTTGGCAATATCAGTTGGTTCTGTATATTTAGTGCCATTATGCTGTAACTCAGAGCAGATCTGAGTGTTCTCATTTAGATTCTTGACATAGCTATAGAATGCTTTGTGGTTGTCTTTAGAGTCAGTGGCAATTTTGTTTTCGTAACTAGCTTTGGAGGATTTTATGAGGGATCTCAGCTTCTTACTGAGATTGACCAGGGAGTTCCTCCAGTCATGGGATTTTACTCTTTTTTGCAACAGTTTCTTTCTTCTGTTGTAGAGTTTGTTTATGGCACAGGACCACCAGATTGGCTTCCTTTTTTTGGAGAATAACATCTTGGTTCTATTAGGGATAGCATGATCCATGCACTTGTGTAAGTGCTTATAAAGTGCATTTGTGTAGGATTCGGCAGTCATACTTCTATTGTCCATCTGCATGGGTGTTATGAAGTTTGCCACTTCTGTCTTAAGAAGTGTGAAGTTGGCTTTGGAGAAATTTTTTACGATGGTTTCCCTAATTGGGGCTGGGGGTGGGATGTGAATGTCTAGGCTGATAAGCTTGTGGTCGTATCTGACCAACGAGGAATTGAACTCTGGTATGGAACACCGGTTTCCCATGTTGGTAATGACCAGGTCTAGGATATTGCTGCCCCTGGTGGGGGTGTGAATAAGTTGATCCAAGGCGTTGAAATTTATGAATTCTAGAAAATGTTGAGAAAAGAGTTGGTACATGAGTAGTTTTCCCAGTTAATGGTGGGGTAGTTGAAATTGCCCATTATTAGGGTGTTGGGTTGTACCCTAATACTTTCCAGTGTATCAAGAAATGAGGAGTGTGAATCCTGGGGCATGGTGGGGGGGTCTGTAGCAAGCTACAATTTGGATTGTGGTCTTGCCCAGAGTTAGTTGCACTTGGATAATCTCGGATGCATTATGCTGTGCAACTAGCCTGGAGGTGTGGATATCCTTAATGAATATGGACACGCCTCCACCTTTAGTGCTTCTTTCTGGGTTAAGTGGCTGAAAGGTGTGGTATGATTTGAAGCCTGGTAATGCAGGGGTGCTCTCTGGAGCTTTGAACCAGGTCTCTGTCACTGCACAGATGTCAATGTTCTCCATTTTAAGGAGTGCCTTGAGTGAGTGCATTTTGAGGTTTAGACTTCTAGCATTGAGTAGCATTACCCTCAGATTTTTCTTGCTTGTACCTGCTACAGTGGTGAATTTGTCATTTGAACCTTGCCTAAAAATGGCACTATAGGGGTGGCAAGAGTCTTAGCCAGTATCCGGAATCCTAAGGGCGACAGGTGCAGGCCATCTCTGGCAAAGCATTGTGGACTTTCGATCATGTCGTCCCAGGCAGACAAATACTGGATCCCCTTAGAATGACACCAGAAGCTTAGCCAATTGTTGAAGTCAATCATTTTGTCCTTGTACTGCGGTATCATTCTGGGTGATGGCAGGATGCTACTCAGGGTTAGGGTCATAACTGCCTGGGATACAAGATCGGAGAGCTCCTCCATGTCTCTTTTCATGTAGTCCAGGGAGGTACGTCTCAGGTCATTTACACCAACATGGACAATGACAGTGTCATATTTGTACTTATTGTGGCGTGACCTGAGTGCATGCATTATGTGGTGGATCCTGGCACCTGACAGGCAGCTGACAGTAACTTTCTCCTTGTTTAATCTAGTGAGTGGAACATCAGTGTACCTGCCTATAGAGTCACCTATGACTAGAGTGTTGGGTACGTTGTTATGCCTTATGGGCTGTGGTTGAGTGGTACACTGAGTTTGTGGGCTATGTGTCATTTGGGTTGTGTTGGGGGGTGGAGTTTGCTTGCGTTTATGCTTTGGATGTCCCTGATGCTTGGGCAGGTTTTTATTGAGAGCCTCCATGAATGTCTGTGTGTGTTTTGTGTTTCTATGTGTGTATTTTGGTGGTGTAGGTTTTGAGGGACTATGTGTTGAGTGTGGTGTGGTGCAAGTGTTTACCCTCTCCTCTTCACTGTCTAGTCCAGTCTTGGGTGAAGACAGCTTTGCTTCCAGTTTCTCTCACAGGTTGCAGTGTTGGGTGGTAGGAGGAGAGGGTTGTCTTTGTACATGAGTCAATTGATCAAGATGCCCAGATTCATCAGGTAGACAGGAGAAATTACTGGGAGCTGACCCTTAGACATGCCTGGATAAGTGCTTATTTATTAAGTACTAAAAACTGCTTTCCACTAGACAAGTGAGGAAAGTTGAGTGCTGTAGTAATTTGCAGCTTATGTAGTGCTTACAATGAGTTCTGAACAAGTGCTGAGTTCAAAGAAACAGATTTGAGTGCTGAAACTAGAAAACTGGCTAGGTATATAAAAAAAAAACTAATCTAGAAGGCTTCCCTCCAACACAGAAGGGCTTGGGGGCTCAGAAGCCTACAGTCTATACCACTTAACAGGAAAGGCAGGAAACAAGCTTAATTTTTTTTCTTCTGTTTCCCAGATGCTCTCTTTGTACACAGTAGGAGTGCCTGAAATCAGAATATGATCTCACTGTACTCAGTTGAGTGAGCAAATGAGATGGGCGCAGGAGTATCCAAACACAAATTTACAAGAGGGGCAGGCAGTTTCAAGGCCACTAAGATTAACACCAAAACAAAAACACGGAGGGTGGGTGGGACTAACTGAAGAGCAGAGTCAAAACTTCCAGTTCAGTTAATATTCCTGCAACACAGTTAAATCAATTTAAATACTGTATTCTTTGAAAAAAAGTGCAGATAAAGGTACTTAAATTATCTTATACATCCAGCTGAATACAGCTAGATCTTAGCCGGCCAAAGCTGAAGTTTTTAAGCAGAAAATATTTCAAACTGTACCACTTAAATAGGCAAGGACAGGAAATTAAAGAATTTGGCTAGCCCCACACTTGCAATTACTAACAGATAATAAAATTCAGCAAGCACTGACTAAATAGTAGAGTCAAAACTTCCAGTTCAGTTAATATTCCAGCAACACAGTTAAATCAATTTAAAAACTGTATTCTTTGAAAAAAAGTGCATTTAAAGGTACTTAAATTCTCTAATACGTCCAGCTGAATACAGCTAGATCTTAGCTGGCCAAAGCTGAGGTTTTTAAGCAGAAAATATTTCAAACTGTACCACTTAAATAGGCAAGGACAGGAAATTAAAGAATGTGGCTATCCCCACACTTGCAATTACTAACAGATAATAAAATTCAGCAAGCACTGACTAAATAGCAGAGTCAAAACTTCCAGTTCAGTTAATATTCCTGCAACACAGTTAAATCAATTTAAATACTGTATTCTTCGAAAAAAAGTGCAGATAAAGGTACTTAAATTCTCTTATACATCCAGTTGAATACAGCTAGATCTTAGCCGGCCAAAGCTGAGGTTTTGTCTAAAGGATTGTCTTAATTCCTTCCTATCTTAAAATATGGGACAATGTCCAACTTGAATTGCTTAGATTTTGTAAAATAAGTTGGTTAAAAGATTATTTTAAATAATAATCCCATTCCTTAATGAATGAGATGAAAGGATGTCTCGTATGGTCTGTTGATTAGGATTCCTATTTTTGTCTAGATGGCCTGGTATGGGAATGGGCTACACTTTTGATGTTGGGAGTTGGTATAATGGTTATGGTCTTTATATTATAAGGTACAAGGTCTGATTCTGGCTTTTACAAGGGAAATTGGCTTGACTTAATATGGCCCACAAGGACAACTAGCATAATACTGACCAATGGGCCTGTTACATTATATGGGGTTGGAGGTTGGTATAATGGTTAAGTTGATTACTTTAGTCAAAAAGGAAAGGGTTTGACTCTAACCTTTTAATGGGAATTAGCTTAGCTTAAAATGACCCATAAGAGCAGCTAGTCTAGTACTTATTTATGAACTTATGAACCACTAACAAGTAATGGAAGAGGTATTGGACATTTATCTATGGGAAGTTACTTTATAACCAGTGATGTATGTTATTACATTTTAATTTAACAATAGTAACACGCAAATTGAAGCATGAAAGAGAACAAAAGTAATCATTACAATATTTACAATAAGAGTGTGATAAAAATTTAAGTATTGAAAATAAAATTGTACATTGCTAAACTTCATCAGCACAGCTGACTAGTTATTATAGGGTCTATATTACCTGATCAAATAATTAGGTGATCGAACACCTAAACATCGACCACATAATATTGAACTGCAAAATGGTGAACACTGTCGGAAAGCATTACCATCGGCCACAAAAAAAATTAACGTTACAGCCAAACTAAGTGGGGGGAGCTTCAGGCTCACACCCCCCACATGGGTGGCTGTGCCCTCACACACCCCTAACTAAATATAACAACTCTGAGATTGCTCCACAGTGGAGAAAATGGCAAAATACAGCAAACGGCCAAGGGAAATCGTTCCCTGTGTTAAATTGGCTGTTCGCTGTTTTTTTTTTTTGCTTTTGATATTACGTGGTTGATGATTAGGTGTTCAATCACCTAATCATTTGATCACATAATATAGACCCTTATTATATTTGTTAAAAAGTGATATTAAGTATTTCCAACAATCAGATTTTGAATTCTTTTTTTATGACATTGTAGTGATAAGAATTTCTTTCTGGCAAACAAATGGGACCAAGTTTATGAAATCCTCAATAGTCAGTGGTATTTTGCTCTTCCAGCCAGTTGTAATTATTTTTCTAGCAACTGCAAGTAAAGTCTACAAATGAGAGAGATGATCTTTTTAATAGATGGAAGTATAGGAGCATTTATCAGTAAAACAGCATCCGTGACTTTACATTTGTCAGTCCTTAGTGCTTTAAAAAATTTAAATTCATTCCAAAATTTCTTATTTTTTATAGTAAAGGAAGACATCACCGTAATCAGCTTTCATGACTTTTTTACATTTCCAACATGACAGTTCATTAGTGTTATACATTTTTAAATCCTATATGGAGTAATAAAAATTCTGTGTAAATACTTCCAAAATGTGAAATCAGTGGAAAATGACATTATATATTTAACCTCATCATGGTTACTATCACTAACATTACACACTGAGAAAAGTTCTAAAATGCATAATTGATTTTATTTCTATATTTAAAATCTTCTTATTGAATTTTGAAAGCAATGGTTTCATGCCTGTCTTATTAAGAATAAATATCGACAAGTATTAAAGAAATTTTGGTAAATTAATTTTAACCACTTGGGCAATGAACTCCTTCTCATTCCTAAAAAAAGTGAAAGTTTTCTTACTAACAGATATTTGTTTCTTTTTAAGTTATACTTTCTTAAACTGGCATCTACTGCTAAAATGTCTAAATTATTTAACAAATCAATGCAAAGATTAAGATCCTGTGAATTAAATTCAAAGATCAATTGATAATCCCCACTGTCATTAAAACCTTTTGTAAAAGAGATCAGAAAATTTGTAAACATTGAGATTTAAAACATTTTTTATAAATACATTTTCTAAAAGATTTAAGAAAAAGAGTAATACAATTTGATTTAGTTGCCTTACTTAGAGGTCAAATCAAAGCAATTTTAACAACTCATAAACATTTTGTTATTTATAATATTCAAAATTGTTATAATTGGTTTTAATGTTGCATAATAATAAATATGTTCATGTATTAATTTCCATTATCACTCATATGAATTATCTAAAAAGGGTGAGAATGTTAAAAAAATTGATGACTGACAATAGCAAAGAATATTTGTAAAATGTATTTCTGCTTTAGACCATGGTCTAATTTGATTTACATAAGTGGTATGCAGTCTTATAGGATATCCAAGAAAATTAAGTAACAATTTAATGATTTTATTTATTGTTTTCAAATCAGAGAATCAATGAAATTGCCTGAATAATGTATAACATTTTTGGTAAGAGTATCATTTTAATTAATAACAATTTATCATCAAAAGTAAATAACAGTTTATTTCAACCATTAATTAAAGTTTGCATTTATAATGCCATTCATATTGTCAAAATATGAATTCTTAGATATTTAATATTTTACTTAAATCAAACAATAAGTTATGTACTGAATTATTAACAAAACCCTGATTGATAAGCAAAATTTCTGTTTTACTATTAGTTCATCATGCATTTTTTCCAATGATTTGACAGAATTAAGAACTTCAATAAGAGAGGTTTAATATGACTTACTGTTAAGAGAATATCATATGAAAATAACTGAATTTTTATACAACAAAATTAATTGAATTTGAAACCCAGAGTCTTAAACTTACGTCTTATATATTTAGCAAATAATTCAATAGCTAAACGAAATATGATAGGTGAGAGAAGGCAGTCTTGCTTAGCACCCTTATTGTCATTGCACCTGATAGAAATAGAAGGACAAAATTTAAAAAAACACTTTTGAATTATAATATATTTTTAGCATTAAAATAAATTAGGTTTGGAAACCATACATATCTAAGAATTTAAACATATGTGCCTAATTATGCATATCAAAATATTTTTTATGTCTAAACTTATTATACCTAACTTTACATTATTTTATTTTGCAAAATTTATAGTAGCTGTTAGTCTGCTGCAATTATCCTAACTTTTTATATTATGAATTAAACTTGATCATTATGAAGTATATGTTTAACTAAGGTCAGTATTTATTGTCAGTAATGCAAATGCATTTCACTGACCTTATTTGCATAGCCATGTAGTGTCACTGATCACAGATGACTGTTACATATTTGTGAAGTCCTGGACTATGAATACTGGCCTCATTCTTTTACTCTATTGGCAAAATGGACATAAAATCTTATAAGCACTATTCAGAAAAGGTATGGGGCTATACAATTAACATTTTTACCTTGCTTTAATATTGGGGATTTTAGACAGTATTTCCATGATGGAGGAATATTGTTGCCTTTGTGTATTAATAAACATGCATTTGAAAACCTGTTTAACAGCCATCATAACGTTGAGCTTTATTATTAATTAGTTTTTTAAAATCTGCTCCTTAATCTCAATCAGAAAATATTATTCACCAACTTTTCAATCTGACCTTATTAGAGTCTCTTTTTAATATTACTAAAAATAAAATAGCATAATGATTCTGCTTCTATATCAGTATTCCAAAAAAAATCCAATCTCTTATAATAAATATTAAAATTATTTAAAATATAATCTATATCAGATGGTTCTTCCCCATTTTCCTCATTAGTTGAAGATTTAATTTAATTCAGTTTATTTATTAATTATAATCTATCTGCTAGCCTACAAACACCACTTGGAGTTTAATTTCTTTTCTAAGACTATTTCAGGTTTATGAGTTACAATTTGTTTAAATTCTTTTGTCAACCCCAATTCTATATTTATTAACTTTTAAACTTTTTTCAGAATGAAGTTTATCATGTATACTTTTAATCTACTCATCCCATTTATCAGTTTTTGCTTAATGCCTTTTTTATTTTATTGAGGTGTATGTATTTTAAAATCATCTCATAAAGTATCACCAACTAGGCCATTATTATTTAATGACACATAATCATCAAGTTTTATAATTATCCAATTTTAAAATATTGGTTAAGTAAGCTGCAAAAAATAAGGTGTGGTGATCTGACAAAGGACATGGAATACTTTTCACTGCATCCAATTTGGGTTGCAAATCAGAGGAGATAAACATCCTATATATTCTTATTTGAATTCCAAAGGCAAAAAAAAATTTGTAAAAAAAAAGACAAGGAGTCTTTCTAAGCAAATGTTATAACATCTTTAATGGACAATGTTTCAACTCATTTTAATAGACTTAACAGAGGAGGAAATTGTTGATTGTCTCAAAGCATTAGCGTCGCCATTCTGTACATACAGTTGACATCCAAACCATTGTTAAACTACCTTTCTGTTTAGATATAATAATTTCACTTAATCTCTAATTATTTTGCTCTTAATCCAGGATGGCAATATATTTTAGCAATTGAGAATTTTTTTTGTTAAACTCTAAAATTAGTAAAGCTACCATGCCTTTAGGATCAGAAGTATAATGGATTTTAGACATAAAGAAACTCTTGTTTCATAAGATTGCAGTACCACTTCTTTTTTAACTCATGAACATATTATGTGATGTAGAATGTCACAACTCTAGCAGCCTATGTATATCTTACATTCCAGAACATTTTCTAAACAACAAACTTAAAAAGCATAAGATAAACAAATGTAAATATTTTGTTAAAAACAAAAGCTATTAAAACTGTACAAATAGCAATGTTATCAGTAAGAAATATCCTTTACAGTGATAATAATCCATGCATTCATAGTCTTTTCCGTAAGTACTGTAATATATTATAAAACACACAAACCCCAAATTATATTTTGTAAATAAACATAAAAATAGCAGAAGAGCAAAGCAAGGCTATACTCCAAATATCAAAATCCACACGTAACTGTATGAAAATGAACAAATAGAAATGGCAAACTGCTGAAAATCGATTTAATGAAAAAAACTGGCAGGCGCATTGCCAAAATATTGGCAAAATGGACAGACAGCTCAAGGATAGGATTCGGGAGCTCGTGTAAAACATATGTATTGGAACCACCACAAATGCTCTCTCGAAACATGTTTTAGAGACATCCATATCACATAGTTTTAGGTTTCAAGATTTACAGATGAACATACCCAGTGTTAGAGGAGGGGATATCAAGAATTACACAGAAAGATGTGAGCTTGACTGGATCATTAAATTGAGAGCAGACCAGAAACCTGGTCTGAATGATAAGATCCCCATCAAGCCCTTGCTGAAGAATAGAAGACTAAAGGTTAAGACTTAACTTCCCTTGGCTCTATATAAATTTATTAACACTGTGTGTTTTTGTAATTGCATCATTTATTTTTTATTTTCATTTTTATTTTTATTTTACACATTCACTAGCATGTGTTTTGAGTTTATATACATGTATTTATATGAATTTTAATGTATATTATATTATGTTGAATTTGCCTTTAAATTAGATTTTTTTTTTAATTGACTATGGCATGGGAAGTGATGTCACTAAGATGACAATGTTTTACTGCCTATTTAAGTTTGAATTTTTACACTGATGAATTTGTATTTGCCTTGAAAAAGCTCTTATGGGTGAAAGTGCTTGCCAGTTTTTTCATTAAATCGATTTTCAGCAGTTTGCCGTTTCTATCTGTTCATTTTCATACAGTTACATGTGGATTTTGATATTTGGTGTATAGCCTTGCTTTGCTCTTCTGCTATTGTTATGTTTATCTGGACTATTTACTTTTGCATGAAGAGCATTTACTTCCTGGGAGCATTATTTTGGTTTTATATTTTGTTAGTATTGTTTTGTGAAGACATGGCAGAACTTAACTCAATTAACGCTAAGCTACCTTACACTTTGAACGAACTTCCTGAAACCAGAGATGACCTGAAGAGGTTCCTGGACTGTGTCTCGAGTGAGACTAATCTGTTAATGATGTATGTGGTAATGGACGCCAACTTGGATGATGTAGCATTGCAGCAACAGTTTTATGGGCTTGCGGAAAGTTTTGAGAGATTAGAGACAGTCTTCTTAAAGTTGAAAAAGTTGCAGACCCAGCGTCAACATTTTGAGGTCTGCATACAGAGAAAAATCATTCCCAGAGGTCTTCGGATTTTAAATATGCCTACTATGGGAACTTTGTATCCTGGCCTTTTGTTCAGATGGCAACAACTCATCATTGAGGTGAGTCTCCGATATATGGAGTTGTTGAATGATTTTTTCTCACCTGAGGAAGTTTCTTTACGTGAAAGTATTAAGAGACAGCAACGTGAAATATTCTCTAAATATCCCGTAACTGTTGTTAATTCTATGATGGACAAATTACTTGACAATGTGTTTTTGTATGAAAAGAAACTTGTAGAACAAAAACACAACAAGTTACAGAGAGATACAATAGATTTTAGAAATGGCCACATGTTCACTTGGCCCAGAGTGGATAATAGCTTGAATGGCTCTAGAAGACAAGCAAATAATGTGAATAGTACTGCTGTTACAATTAACACAAATGATGTTAATAAGAATGTTAATGATTGCATTACTGATTTTAATATTGTCAACAATGTTATGAATGTTGGTAATATGAACAATAAGGTTAACACTCAGAATAATGTCACTGATACTTCCACCAGTACTTAGGTTCATAGGTTCATAGGTTTATACTAGGCTATCTGCCCTAAGGCATTTATAAGCCTAGCCCAAAGTTTTGTGGCTTACGCCACCCCTTATGTTAAAAAATACTGTGCCCATTAGTTTGTTGTGCCTCTGTCCAGCAGTGACACAGAGATGATTCCCGGGGTAAACCTATGATCTCCCATCCACCGGTCAAGATTTCTCTTGAACAGAGCCAGCGAGGTGCTCTGCTTCACATGGACTGGGATTTTATTCCACAGCATAGGGAGTCTCTGGGTGACAAATCTATCCCTCCAGCATATCCTATTTATATCCGTGCTAAGGTTTAAGTCGCTTGCTCTAGTGGATATGGTAGATTTGGATTTTTTGAGGTGGAGCATGTCCATTAATTTCGGGTTGGACATGGCCTTGTATGTCAGGCACAGGTCACCTCTGAGCAGGCGGTATGCGACTGAATAGAGCTGGAGTTTCTTCAGTCTGGCAGCATGTGACAGATTTTGGAGTCCCTTTATCCTTTTGGTGAGGAACTTTTGGGGTCTCTCCAATTGCTGCAGGTGTCGGGTGAGATACATCCCGAATGGGGCATTGTACTCGATCATTGGTCTGATAAGTGAAGAGTACAGGGGAACAATGACCTCACTTGATCTGGATGTGAATCCCTTCATGATCAGGTGGGCAATGTAGAAGGTCTTTCTAACCACTTTAGCAATGTGAGTGTCAAAAGAAAGGCCACTGTCAACCTGGGTCCCCAGGTCCCTGTAACCTCTTCTGTGCTTAATGGATTGCCACCTATATGGCAGCTTGGGGATACCTTGTTTTTCCCGAAGGGTATGACTATACATTTTTTGGCATTTAACTTCAGGCCATGGCTCTGGCACCAGTTATCAGTTTCCGTGAGACCCCTCTGAAGGATATCTGTGTCCGATGTACTTTCCACTATGGCGCCCCGTTTGCAGTCATCTGCAAACTTTGTCAGCCATAGTCCTCCTATGTTTGCCTGTACTTCTGAGAAGTAGATGCCGAACAACAGGGGGCCAAGGACTGAGCCCTGTGGGACCCCACTTGTGACCGGCTTGGAGTCTGACATGGCACCAGCAACTCTACCCCTGTGTGTTCTGTCCTTTAGCCAGTTTGCAACCCATCTTTTGACATATGGGTTTACATTTAAGCTGGTAAGTTTCTCTATAATACCCGAGTGGGGTATTGTGTCGAAAGCTTTTGCAAGGTCAAGGTAGGCTGTATGGACTGCCTTTCCCTCATCAATGGCCTTGGTGACTGTTTTGAAGAAGTCGACCAAGTTCAAAAGGCATGATCTGCCCTTGACAAAGCCAAACTGGGTCGGGTCCCATGTCTGCAAGTCCCCTATGTCTTTGTTTATGAGTTCCATTATGATCCTCTCCATAGCTTTGCAGACCAGGCTTGTTAAGCTTATGGGGCGGTAATTTCCAGGGTCCGTAGAGGTACCGCCTTTGTGGAGTGGGACCACAGTTGCCGTACGCCACTCCTTGTGCACGTATCCTGTGGTAAGGCTAAGATTAAACAGCTGCCTTATATGCAGGTTTAGTTCCTCGTTGAGTTCGTGTTGCACACAGCTGGGGACACCATCCGGTCCCATTGATGCTGTGTTTTTAGCTTTAGAGAGAGCAGTTTTCACCTGCGCATTAGAGATGTCTGGGAGGCTACACTCCACTGGGATAGTTATCTCTCCTTTTGGGGGGGGGGATGAAGTTTGCACTGAACCTGTCTGCCAGTATGTTGGCAATGTCTGTGGGTTCAGTGATTTTTGTATCATTTTGGACTAATTCTGCGCATATCTGGGAGTTTCCACCCAGGTTTCTAACATAGCTGAAGAAGGCCTTATGATTGTCTTTTGAATCTATTGCAATTTTTCTCTCAAATTTGGCCTTGGATGATTTTATGAGTGCTTGTATTTTTTTACTAATAATGATCAAGGGTGTCTTCTCTTTTATGGATTTTGCTCTATCATGTAACAGCTTTCTCCTCTTATTGTAAAGTTTGTTTATGGCTGGGGTCCACCAGACTGGACGTTTGCCCTTGGTGGAAAGAGTCTTGGTTTTATTAGGGATTGCCTGATCCATGCAGTCCTGGAGGTGTTCATAGAAGGCATTTGTAAGGGCTTCCGCAGCTTGGGTTGTGGTTTCCACTGGCTCGGGGGCCTTGAAGGATACCACACCAGTCTTGAGTAGTGTGATGTTTGCTTTAGAGAAGTTCTTCACTGTGGTCTTTTTTGTTTGGGGTGGGGGCGGGATGTGGATTTCCAGTGAGATAAGTTTGTGATCTGATCTCACCAATGAGGGATATACTTCCGGTGTGGAGCATTTTGTCCCCATGTTTGTGATGATGAGATCTAGTATATTTTCTCCTCTTGTGGGAACAGTAACTAGTTGTTCCATGGCATTTGAATTTATGAACTCCAGGAACCTTTGGGCTACAAAGTTGGGGCTTGAGTAATGTTCCCAGTCTATATTCGGGTAGTGGAAGTCACCCAATATAATGGTGTTTGGAGATACATTTATACCCTCCAGTGTCTTCAGGAAGGCTGTGTGGGGTTCCTGAGTTTGAGAGGGTGGCCTGTAGCATGCTACAAATTGTAGAGCAGTTTTGCCTATGGTTAATTGCACCCGGATGGTTTCCGATGCTTCGTGCGTTTCCACCAACCTGGAGGTGTGGGTATCCTTGATGAATATGGATACACCCCCTCCTTTTGTGGTGTGGTCCGGGTTTTGGGGCCGGAATGCATGATATGAGGTAAAACCTGATAGTGCCGGGGTGCTCTCAGGAGCCTTGAACCAGGTTTCAGTCACAGCACAGACATCGATGTTCTCCATACTGAGAAGGGCCTCGAGAGCATGCATTTTGAGATTTAGACTTCTGGCATTGAGCAGCATTACCCTTAGTTTCTTCCCATTTTTGTTTTCTAGGGTGGTAGGTTTAGAATTTGAGCCTTGCCTAAAAAAGGCACTATGGGGGTGGCAAGAGCCTTAGCCAATATCCGGAATCCCAGGGGTGACAGGTGCAAGACGTCCCTTGCGAAGCAGCGTGGCTTGTCAAGCATGTCATCCCAGGCAGACAGACACTGGATCCCCTTTATATGACACCAGAAATAAAGCCAGTTGTTAAAGCTGATCATCTTGTCTCTATGTTGTGGCATCATTCTTGGTAAAGGAAGGATACTGCTCAGGGTCAGGGTCATACCTGCCTGGGCTACATAATCAGAGAGCTCCTCTATGTCTCTTTTCATGTAGTCCAGGGAGGTACGTCTCAGGTCATTCACACCAGCATGGACAATGACTGTGTCATATTTGTACTTGCTGTGGAGTGACCCGAGTGCTTGTGTTATGTAGCGGATTCTAGCGCCCGATAGGCAGCTTACTGTGACTCTCTCCTTGTTCAGCCTGGTGAGTGGGACGTCAGTGTGTCTGACTACCTATGACGAGTATGTTTGGTGTTGTATTTGGCCTTAAGGGCTGTGACTGCTTTGCACACTGATTTTGTGGTTTATGTGTTGCCTGCGGTGTGTCATGAGGTGGCAGTTGCTTGGATGTCTGCTTTGGAGGCCTCTGCTGTTTAGGTAAATTTTTGCTCAGAGCCTTCGAGTATGACTTTGTGTGTTTATGTGTTTGATTCATTGTTGTGATAGCTTTATGTGAGACTGGTTTTGTGGTGTGTGTAGTTGCCTTCTCCTCCTGTCTGGTCTTGCCAGTCCTGAGTTGAAAGAGCTCAGCCTCCAGTTTGGCTAAATAGCTGCATCTCTCGCAAGTATTTGTGTTATGTGGGAGGAGGAGAGGGTTGTCAGTGTACATGAGGCAATTGTAACATTGCCTCAGTATTCCCAAATTCACCAACTGGACAGGAGAGGATGCCAGCATCTGGCCCTTCGACATGCTAGAGAAATTTAGAAGTTAGGGGTGTAACTGAATAAGAGTGGACTTAGTAAGGAAGTGGGTACTCCTGGGGGGGGGGGGGGTTTGCTAGTGAGGGACTTTGTATAATACAGAAGTGCTAAACCTGAAAAGAAGATGCTTTTAAGACAAGTAAAAGCTTTTAGGAACAAGTGCTGCACTTTTTAGTTAAGGGATATACTGTTTAGATTACAAGTAGAGCAGTTTGAAGGGAAAAAATGAAGAACAGACTTTATGGAGCCAGACAAAGTTTAACCTTGTTAAACCGGCGCTGCCCGATGCTGCTCTAGTGGCAACTCTGCGCTAAATCGCGCTAAAGCGTGCTTGATAGCAGGGGCTGGAAAGAGCCAGGAATTGACCCAAAACAGCCAATAAAACTACAGTTTCAAGTCAGTAACCACTCCCACGGGATGCAGGGAAGCAGTTCAATGTTTATCACTGCCACTGATCAACAGAGAGACTTTCCTTTAGCCCAAGCAAAAATGGCCTCACAGAAACTTACAAAACAGTTCAAGAACAGCAAGCCTGTAACTTGAACTTTTTTAAATCTCAGAAAAGTGGGAAAAAAGCAAGATTTTTTTGTTTTTGTTTTTTCAGAGATAGCAGAGGTTCACAAGTAATATCAAGTTATAACAGTGCAGTAAATGACCCCACACAAGAGTGCTAGGTCAAAGACAGAAAATATGCAAGTTTTGAGAAAAAAACGATTTTAAAAAAGTGCAAACAGGAAATTCAGTATACAGCTTTTGGTTGTGCTCTAAATACAGCTACTAATGCAGAAATCAAGTTTCACAAGCCAGAAAATGCTAAAACTAGGCAGCTATGCAGAAAAACTTATCAAATAGAGGAAAAATACTTAAAATCTCAAAAGTGGCTCCTTTCTTCTCTCAGCGTTTTCTCCTCTTGGTGGGTGCTTCACCAACAGCCAACAAGTCTGAAAAGACGCCAAAACATGAGAAAACTAGGTTTTAAGAGAGGAAGATGAAGGAGTTTTAGAAATGACCCCTTTGGGCCAATAAAACTACAGTTTCAAGTCAGTAACCTCTCCCACGGGGGGCAGGGAAGAAGCTCAATGTTTATCACTGCCACTGATCAACAGAGAGACTTTCCTTTAGCCCAAGCAAAAATGGCCTCACAGAAACTTACAAAACAGTTCAAGAACAGCAAGCCTGTAACTTGAACTTTTTTAAATCTCAGAAAAGTGGGAAAAAAGCAAGATTTTTTTTTTTGTTTTTGTTTTTTCAGAGATAGCAGAGGTTCACAAGTAATATCAAGTTATAACAGTGCAGTAAATGACCCCACATAAGAGTGCTGGGTCAAAGACAGAAAATATGCAAGTTTTGAGAAAAAAACGATTTTAAAATTAAGTGCAAACAGGAAATTTAGTATACAGCTTTTGGTTGTGCTATAAATACAGCTACTAATGCAGAAATCAAGTTTAACAAGCCAGAAAATGCTCAAACTAGGCAGCTATGCAGAAAAACTTATCAAATAAACAGAGGAAAAATACTTAAAATCTCAAAAGTGGCTCCTTTCTTCTCTCAGCGCTTTCTCCTCTTGGTGGGTGCTTCACCAACAGCCAACAAGTCTGAAAAGACGCCAAAACCACGAGGCAACTAGGTTTTAAGAGAGGAAGATGAAGGAGTTTTAGAAATGACCCCTTTTGGCCAATAAAACTACAGTTTCAAGTCAGTAACCACTCCCACGGTGGGGCAGGGAAGCAGCTCAATGTTTATCACTGCCACTGATCAACAGAGAGACTTTCCTTTAGCCCAAGCAAAAATGGCCTCACAGAAACTTACAAAACAGCCAACAAGCCTGAAAAGACTTTAGAACATGAATCAAATGTAGTCATTGCTTTGTCACAAGGGCCTAGTAATAATGATTTGGTCACATACTCGATTGGTGACACTACCAGTGCAATTGGTGCACTGGGACAGTGTGCAGGTGTTGGGGTATGCCAAGCTGATTCGGCTACTGGTGATGTCTACTTAGATATGCATAGATCTGACATGCAGGACAGTTATGGGGATGTCCAATAGCCATCTGTTAGAAGGAAAGAACTGAACTGAGTGGGTGGTTCCAATAGTTACATAGGCCAATACCCTTTCCCCAGAAGTGATATTCACAAAAGAGGGAGTAGTCGATCTATGAGCAGAGGTCGACAAAAATACAAGGTGTTGGGGGGAGAGCAGTGTGGTCCAACCCTCAAAAAGATGTGGCAACATCTGCCTCTACATTAGTATGGAATATTTCCAGTAGAACTTTAACGACAGATGAGACTGAGGTTTTAAATAGAGGACTATGTTTTATACCTTCCATGAAAAGTAATGTTACTGAGTCGATCAAAGACCTTAGGTTATTTTGTCATAATGTACAATTAAAGTTAGATTTTGGGACGCTATCTGCTAGTTGTTTAACTACTTTTAAGAAACTGAGCACATATGTACCGATATTGCATCCTTTATTGGATGCTTTTGCATGGGTAGTGCAAGAGGATTTGTACAAGCTTGAGGATCATAACAGGCAATGGACATGGTTTGGTAATCTATCAGCTGGTTTGAGACTAGCTCTGAATAGACTAAAAAATGATGATACCATCATGATTAGACCTGCAGATAAAGGGGTCCTGTAGTCGTGATGGACAAGGTGAAGTATAACAACAGCATGGTTTTGATGCTACAAGATGTGAGGTTCTATTCTTTGATTGAGATTAGTGAGATTAATAAGAGAATTATGAGAATTTCAAATATGTTGGAAGATCTATATAAAAGTGGCATCATCACCTTAGATCTGTATTCATTTTTTAAGGTAGAATATCTGTTACTACCTATAATACAGGGCTTACCCAAAATCCATAAAGATGCCACAGATCCCCCTATGAGACCGATCGTGGCAGGCAGGGGTTGGGTGACAGAACCCTTATCCATATATATACAGTAGTGGATAGTTATCCACACATTTTGAAAGATACTAAACACTTTCTACTAACCTTATATGATGGAAAAACTAATATTAATAGTGAAGTATCAGACGTTCAGTCCTTGTTCACTATTATTCCCAATGAAGAAGGTGTTCACTGTGTTCACAGATGTTTGATGAACAAGACTACTTACACTAATAGTGACATTGATTTGATATGTGCTCTACTGGAAGTTGTTGTGGAAAACAATCTTTTTTTGTTTGACAGGACTGCTTATATTCAAACGGATGGCGTGGCTATGGGCACATCATGTGCCAATAGCTACGCCAACCTTGTGATGGCAGACTGGGAACATGAGAGGTTATTTCCCCTAACGGACTTTAAGCTTTATGTTATATTTTATGTCCGTTTTGTTGATGATATTTTTCTCCTGTAGAGTGGTAGTGTTATGCAGCTACAAAATTTTTTTGAACAAATTAACTCCATGACATCTTATTTGAAATTTACCATGGAGGAATCAGATTTATGGATTTCATTCTTAGATGTATATGTTGAGAGATTAATAAATGGTACACTGAATACGGTTGTTTACAGAAAATCATGCTATAAAAATTCTCTCTTACATAGGCACAGCATGCATCCCAATTTTATGTTTCGGAATGTGATTAGGGAGCAAGCGATGCATGCCTCAAGGTTGAACCCTACATTTGAAGGTTTTCAGGATGAGCTTCTGGGGTTGAAGGGAAGATTGTTGGATAGGTCATACAAACCTGAAGAGGTACAGGCAGGTGTTGATTATGTTAGCTCACTTAGAACAACTACTGCAGCACCGTATTTCTCAAATGGGGAGCTAAATAGGATGAATGATGAACATGATGGTTCACATACCCCTGTAGCTAAGATCACACTCTGTTTTACACAGGATGTACATAATGTTAGAGATATTTTCTCAAAAAATTGGGGGGTATTGACTGTAGACCATGACCTGAAGGAGATAGTAGGTGAAAGACCTAGATTCACCTTTAAGAATAGGATGAATCTGCACAAGTTATTATGCCATCCCAAAGCTTACAATAGCAATTCAAGTGAGGTTCTATCATGGGGTACAACCTCATGTAACAAATGTAATTTTTGTATGTATGTGAACAGTGATATTTGTTTTCAACATCCAGTAACACAGAAATGTTTTCAGTTTAAAGTGAAAGCGGACTGCCAGTCCGAGCATATAGTTTATTTAGCCAGGTGTACGGCCTGTTCAGCATTTTATATTGGCAAAACAGACAGATGGCTCAAGGATAGGATTAGGGAGCATGTGTATAACATATGTATTGGAACCACCACAAATGCCCTCTCGAAACATGTTTTAGAGACATCCATATCACATAGTTTTAGGTTTCAAGTTTTACAGATGAACATACCCAGTGTTAGAGGAGGGGATATCAAGAATTACAGGGAAAGATGTGAGCTTGACTGGATCATTAAATTGAGAGCAAGCCAGAAACCTGGTCTGAATTATAAGATCCCAATTAAGCCCTTGTTGAAGAATAGAAGACTAAAGGTTAGGACATGACTTCCCTTGGCTCAGTATAAATTTATTAAGACTGTGTGTTTTTGTAATTGCGTCATTTATTTTTTATTTTCATTTTTATTTTTATTTTACACATTCACTAGTATATGTTTTGAGTTTATATACATGTATTTATATGAATTGTAATATATATTATATTATGCTGAATTTGCCTTTAAACATGATTTTTTTAAATTGACTATGGCATGGGAAGTGATGTCACTAAGATGACAACGTTTTACTGCCTATTTAAATTTGAATTTTTACACTGATGATTTTGTATTTGGCTTGAAAAAGCTCTTATGGGTGAAAGCGCTTGCCAGTTTTTTCATTAAATCGATTTTCAGCAGTTTGCCATTTCTATCTGTTCATTTTCATACAGTTACGTGTGGATTTTGGTATTTGGAGTATAGCTTTGCTTTGCTCTTCTGCTATTTTTATGTTTATTTGGACTATTTACTTTTGCACGAAGAGCATCTACTTCCTGGGATCATTATTTTGGTTTTATATATTTTGTAAATGTTTACAAATCTGCATATATTGAAAATGAAAACGGTAAAACCTAGACACATATTGCTAGAACATTGTTGTTAACCAGACATAAATTTCCACATGCCATCCAAAAATTCTTATATAAGTTCATGTTAATTGAGATATTTATAGAAATATGAAAACATATGCTTTATTGCATAATTAGCAAAACAAATAATACTAGATATGCGATTTACATTGCAAATATGAATGACAGTTTTCTTCAACATCTACGATTTCACTTAATGTCATGCAAAAGTTTGTGAGTCACTTAGTTTTAGAAGTAATATGTACATACAGAAATATTGCTTATTTTCAAAATGTACTTGTAAACTAGCAATATTTTCAGTGCAGTGTGATATAAACCAGCACTGACATTGAATTTTCCTGTTGCCCACATTGGTGTTTCCCACCATACACCTCAATAACATGTAGGACCGTCAGTTATGAAAATATGAACAATAAATTTGGAAATATGAATAATAAGTAGTAAACAATGATTGATTTCTGCACTATATGACATCCTAGACTAACAATCTTAATGCTATTTTGTTAAAAATTCCTTGCCCTATCTAATACTGCCCACTATTAACTAGTAAGCCAATCAGTTAAAGAAGCCAGATCCAAAAAAGTTCTGGATGCCATAAGTCAGTATGAATGCAAACTGGAAGTAAAATAAAGTGTTTTAGGCTTTAGTAAGTTAAAATAATTAGCTACTATTAATTCATAGTCTCTGTTAATGAGGAACCTGATATAGTTTCCTAAAAGCTAAGTTTTCTGGAGTAATATGACATCTACCTTATTAATATTCAAATACTTAAACATCTTCTTTTATTGGCACTGTTAATGCCATTAATATTAAGAGATATGACTTTAAACCATTCACACTTCACTACAGTGTGAGAGATAATTTTGAATTCCTGAATGTAAACTGAGGTGCTAAAATTAAGCATTAAATAACTATGTAAGACTTTATTTATTACTAAAAATGTATTTCTAAACATTACGTATTTGAATGTAATGCTCAATTTTATACAATAGTAAAAGGAATAATTATGAACTTTTAAAATGACTAATATAATTAACACATTAATATTTAGAATAACCCACAGCTCTATGGATACAATGTTCTTATCCTTGCTTAGAAAATAAACTGACTAATACCCTTCCCAGATAAAATCTAAAGACAAACATACTACTAAATAGAGAATTTTCAGATTATATCTTGTAAAAACATGAAATAGTAACAGTAATGCACTGGCAAGTGAACTTCAAAATAAGAAATTCTCAAAACAAACATTTCTTTTAATAAAAAAGCTTGTTACTTCAAATTATATATCTAAAAAAGAAAAACATAATTATAATAAGAAAAAGATAATATGTGAATATAAAATAAACAGTGGCCTAGCAGATCAAGAATTGTTTCCCTGTTGTGTTCATTTCTCTGACCCTATTCAAAAGAAACCTTGATCATTGGATGGGAAATCAAAAAATTCACCTCCAGTCTGGCCCCTATGTCTGTCAAGGACAAAGATTGCCAGTAAGTAAATTAATCCCCAACTAACATATCCTCCATATAGCCCTTAGTTACCTTTTTACTAACATACCCCACTATATAGGCATCCAAAGAACTCCGGGACAAAACTAGGTTGAGTTGCACAGCTAGTCTTGTAAAGACCCTGGTGGTCATTAGCCTATTATAAACTTATGAACCTATTTGTTAGTATTATATTGTGAATAAAGTAAGTATGTCAAATATGCTTTTTTCAAGTTTTAGCTTTTCTGTTTTTTGCACAGTGCAATTGTGTGCCAAAGCCAGACAGTTAAATTCAACAAATTTTCCCTTAAAACTCAGGCAGAAATATCCATATGCTGAGCTCCTCCGTGATCGTTTCCGAAAACCCACCCCCAGTGACAACAGTCTTCAACCTAGCATTATGAGCAGTTGAACTACTCTTGTTTCTCCTGCCAGCCTTGTTGACTTGGGTCTCTTGAGGCAGTGTAGCAATTTCCTCATGTACACAGCCAACTGTCTACTAATAACACAGTCTAGTAAAGAGTGTGAGAGATGCATTTACACCAAGAATCTAGAATCCATGCTCTCTCTCACTCAAAACAGTAACATGGAGATGGTTGTCAACTCACCCACCACTACATATTCACATAGTACCACTACTCATACACATAGTATGCACCAAACACGTAAATCCACATACCCAGAGGTTTTCTCAAAAAACTTACCAAAACACCAGAGACCTCCAGTCACAGTCTCCACAGCACCCATGGCACCTAGCAATACCAGTTTTTCATACACCAAGTCTGTCAGGCTTAACACTCAAAAAACAAGTTTTTTTTTTTTTGTCATTGGAAACTCAGTAGTGAGACACACGGATGTCCCATTCACCAGACTGGACAAGGAGAAAGTCACAGTCAGCTGCCTGTCTGGTGCTAGGATTTGCCAAATCATGCATGCACACAGGTCTCTCAGCAACAAGTACCATTATGACTCTGCCATAGCTCATGTCGGTGTGAATGACCTGAAATATACCTCACTGGACTATATGAAGAGAAACATGGGCGAACCTGCTAGCAGATAGGTTTTGCGAAAATTTCCCTCCCTTATACCATCTTAATTTACAACAAATTCTCCGCCAAACTTTCACCCCACCTTACATATCTGAAGAGCAGGTTCTCAAAGCCCTGTCTAAGTCGAAGAACACAGCATCTATTGAACCAGATGACATCCCACACTATCTTAAGGCTAAAATGTGAAATTGCATCACCACTAAGTATCCTTTTCAGTCACAGCCTAAATACAGGGTCTATTCCTGTTGAATAAATGGTAAGAATAGCGGGCTCCAGGTCCAACTCTAAACCAGTCACAAGTGGTGTCCCACAAGGCTCGGTCCTCGGACCCCTACTGTTCTGCATATACTTCTCAGAAGTACAGGCAAACACAGAAGGACTATGACTAACCAAGTTCGCTGATAACTGCAAACTGGGAGCCATAATTGACTCTCTGGCTGACATGGACATCCTCCAAAAGGGCCTTACTGAGATGGACACCTGATGTCAAAGTCATGACCTTAAGCTAAATGCCAAAAAATGCATAGTCATCCCGTTTGGGAAAAACAAAACACCCAAAAATTACCACATAGGTGGCAGCCCCCTTAATACAGAAGAGGTAATAAGAGATCTGGGGACCCAGGTAGATAGTAATCTCTCCTTTGACAATCATATTGCCAAAGTAGTTAGGAAATCCTTCTATGTGGTCCATCTAATTACTAAAGGGTTCGTATCTAGAAATAAAGAGGTTATAGTGCCCCTCTACTCGTCACTCATCAGACCCATCATATAGTACAATGCCCCATTTGGGATGTACCTCACAAGACACTTCCAACAGCTGCAGAGAACACAAAAGTACCTCACCAAGAGGATTATTGGCCTCAAACATATGTCCTATGCAGCCCTACTGAAAAAACTCTGGCTGTACTCAGTAGCATATTGCTTACTCTGAGGTGATCTCTGCCTGACTTACAAATCCATGTCCAACTCAAAATTGATGGACATGCTCCACCTAAAGAAATCCAAGTCACTTTGAGTCATGCACTCTAGTGAGCTAAATCTCATCACAACCATAAATAGAACATGCTGGAGGGATAGATTCCTGTCACAGAGACTCCCCATGCTTTGGAACAAAATTCCAAACTATATTAGGCAGATCCCCTCACAAACACTCTTCAAGAGAAACCTTGTTGAGTGGATGGGTAACAGAAAATACACCCCTGGGATCACTTCATTGGCTCTGCTTGACAGAGGATCAGTTAATTAATCAATGGGGTAGCGAAAGCTGACACACTCTGGCTAGGCTTGTAAATGCCCTTGGGAAGATAGCCTAGTACCTACCTATGAACCTATGAACTTACGGAATGGAGAACAGCTACAGTTATTTCACTCAACAAAGGTGGCCTGGCAACAGAACCTGGGAATTACAGACCCATAAGCCTGACCAGCCTCATCTGTAAGACCATGAAATGTATCATTATGGACCTCATAAATGAAGACATAGGTGACTTCCAAACCCTGGACCCTACCCAATTTGGTTTCATGAAGGACAAATCCTGCCTGTTAAATCTGGTGAATTTCTTTGAAAGTGTGACCAAGGCCATTGATGAGGGCAAATCTGTGCACACATCATACCTCAACTTGGCAAAGGTTTTCAGCACAATCCCACATTTAGGCAAACTGAATGTAAACCTTCGTTGTAAGATGGGTTGCCAATTGGCTGACAAATCGGAAACACACTATCAAAATGGATGACTCCACACCAGCCAGCAGACCTGTTACCAGCAGGGTGCCACAGTGGTCTTTGCTGGGCCCCATCAGAATTTCAGGTCAAAACTCAAGGGTTGTGGCTGACCAACTTTGCAGAGAACTGCAAACTAGGTGCAATCACTGAATCCTCAAATGATGTCAGTATACTCCAGGATGGTCTCAGACAGACCAATGACTGGTGTATGAGTCAGGGTCTCAAAAGGAATGCAAAGAAATGCATCATTTCTTCAGCACAATGTCCTTTTACACTATTAAATCACTAACAATACCCTAAGTACCCGTGCAATGGTAATGGACTTGGATCACAGGTTGACTGCAATCTTAACTTAGACCACAATGTGTCTACCACTGTAAGGAAAGCTTTCCACATTGCTTACTTGATTAGTAAAGGTATTGCCTCAAGAGCAAAAGAAGTTATAACCCTCCCTATACTTGGCACTTATCCAGCCCATAATTGAGTATAACACCCCATTCGGTATGTACCACACTATAGTAAGTATCTACAGCAATTAGAGAGACCTCAGAGGTTTCTAAAGTATGTTCCTTACACGGGCTGACTGAAATCCCTATCACTATGCTCTGTATTGTATAGACTTCTTAGCGGAGACTTATGCTTGGACTACAGAGCAACCTAACGCCCTAACCTAATGAACTTACTACATATCCATAAATTAAATGAGTATAGGGATACTCATTCCAGGGACTTAAATATTGCCTGTGACTTAAATAAGACATGCTGGAGGGACAGATTTATCTCCCAGAAACTGCCATGTCTTTGGAACAAGCTACCAATTCATGTGAAACAGAGCAACTCTATGACACTGTTCATGAGGAACCTGGATGAGTGGATGGGGCACCATAAATTTTACTAGAGATAGCACCCACAACCCTCCTGGACATGGGCAGTCATCACTAAATGCAATCTTGGGTATTGACTAGTACCTCTCTGGTATTACATTGGATTGAAATGGCTAGACTTAAAATAATCTCTGGGTCGATAGCCTAGTAATCTCCTAAGATCCTATAATTATTTGTTCATGAGTAAATAATAGGATATTAGCATACAGGTCATTATAAGCCTATCTATTAACCAGAACTCAGAATTAAGCCCTGCTGTATTTATAAAAATAACATTTTAACCATTATGCTAGACCTTCTGACGTCTAAACACACAGTTATCAGCTGAAGGAACAGCAAAATCAAATTTTCAAGGTTTAAGAATGTAAAATAAGAGTACCATAAATTGTCACTCATTAATCCTCAGTAAGACACTTCATTTTATTCTGAGCTGGCCTTCAGACTCACGAGAAGATCTATATCTATCTGTGAATTTGACACAAACATATAAGCAGTACAAATGAACAATCTCCTTAAGACATCCCTTTAAGGGGTGGTAGAGAATCAGAGAACTAAGTCAAAATAGCACCATATTAAATATCCACATGCAGTACTGTACTGTTCGCAAGTAATACATAATGAGTACTGCCATCCATCTGATATAGTACATTATGTTTAGAACAGCTAAAGTAAAATTAAAACATTCCCTTCACAAAAATAACACAAATTCCCATTTAACATCTGTAAAGTATTCCCCTAAAATGAATAGTAATCTTTTTAATACAAGAAGCTATTATCAAAAAAAGTTCATAAACACATCCAGCTTACAATTTTATTATTTTCCTCATGACCCAGTTTATTTTCTCTTCATGGAAGTGAATACAAACTTAAATCATGTATCTTGTCTTCCAAATGTATGTGTGTGAAATGTAACTACAGTAGCATGTAAGCTCAATGTCCTTGCTTGACAATATATAAATAGCATCAGAAACCTTATATTCAAAACAGATCTTTCTATTGAAGCATAACATAGTTTAAAACAAAGCTATAAATATAATAAAGCTTTAAAGTGCTTGCATGTTTGAATCTCTTTTGAAAAGTGACTTCCACTCAAAAAAATAATAACTGAAAATTAAATTAATAGATCTATATTCACAGATGTGCAATATGCAACATGACTATATAAGATAAAAATTAAGTTTACAAGGTACAGCTAACAATAGCTCACCATACCAATTGTCAGATAGCTCTTCTAATGACTACTGCTATTTTTTTAAGTCTTAATGCATAATTATTTATAAACTGTACCCTGAGGAAAGCAACAGTATTTACTGGATTCTGTATTAAGACAGTCTAAATCTGGTTACACCTTTTATTAGTAAGACTATGTAAATTCTTCAAAGAAACATGTAGCTCTTACACATTTAATGAACTAATTAGCTTCAAACATAATGTGACAATACAAATGAGTGTGCATTATGTCGGTAATGAAGTAGACAAAAATAGAAGGCATTACATGTACATTAACTTCTGTTCTTTATCATTATCATTAACACTACCATCAACCCATGTTACAGCTATTGCTTTCAAACGGCAGCCAGCATTTTACTGGCTTATTAGTAACAGCTGGAATTGTTTAAAAATTAAATTTATCGTGCTACTAGGGAAACATGGACAGCAATGGACACTGCCATTTTGTTGATGTAATGTCAACTTAATGAACAAAAACAAAGTAACCAGGATAGAATAGCATGAAATATAGCAAGACATTATGATTATGTGAAAAAAAAAAAAAAGAGTTCAAGGTTTAAAATCAATTAAAAAATAAACGACTTTTAAAGTAAATGTTTAATCAACATATTTAAAGAAGCAGCTAGGTATAAATTAAAATAAAGAAAATGCATGCCAACTGATGCAATCTTGAAAAATTGGAAAAAACTGAGACGTGTCCAAATGTAAGTAAACTTACCTACATATAAACTCTTTAAAATAATAATTAGGACTGTATTCATGATTGCCTATACTAACTGTACACTATTTATTTATTTATTTATTTCAGTTTGGTAACCCGGGAAGTCCACTGTGCCAAGAAGTGCCCATTTTCAGTGGAGGCCAGGGGAGAAAAGCTCCATTAATAATCATAGAAGCATTAAGTAATACAAACATTTCCAGTGTGCTGACAATACAGCATATTACATTGGGGAACTAAACCCATGCAAATACATTAAAGACAATTATATACAGTGCTGACAATATAGTATATAATATTGAAATACTAAACACATGCAAATAGATCATTGACAATTATATACACAATTAAGGAATACAGACATTTTCAGAGTGCTGACAATACAGTATATTACATTGTAGTAATAACGCAATTTTCAGAGTGCTGACAATACAGTATATTACATTGTAGTAATAACATGGTGGTGGTGCTGCAGTAGTGTTGTCGCCTCACAGTAAGACGCTGTCTGGTTCGATTCTCAGCTAGAGCGTCTTCTGCGTGGAGACATGCGTGAAGGGGCATACCTTTGTTGAAGGTTGTGCATCAAGGCTGGTAACTCGGCACATAAAAATCAACTACCAATCATTAGCGGACCGGAGTTCCGCTGTGGCGACCCCTAAGTGGGAAAAGCTGAAAGACACAACAACATTGTAGTAATAAATCCATATAAAGAAACCAACAATGGCAATCAGAGATACATAAAGCAGTGCAGTTTTCAGAAGGTTGAAAAATATTGCATAATACTGTGAGGATATAGTAAAGTAAGACAAGAAATGTTGCAGGTTAGTTGCAAGTAGATATAGTAGACTAAGTTAGAGGACCTATATAGGATTGGTTGGGGTAGACTGTACAATAAGGGTGAAATGTAGGGTTATAGTGGGGGAAGTGTAGGCCTGAGATGTAGTTGTTTCAGAAGATAGAGAGGAGAAGGGATTGGAGGGGGTTATGTTGAATGGTGACCTGGGCATGCCCACTTAAAAGATAGATGTGAGAGCAAGAGAGATTTGAAATTGGTGAGGTTAGGTGTATTGTGAAGGGAGAGAGGGAGAGAGTTCCATAATTTGGATATGGAGCAGGATAGCAGGAGGTTGCCAGGGGGACGTGATGGTTTGTAGACTTGCAGGAGGGTTTGGTTCTCAGATCTGAGGGAGCGGTTAGGAATGTAGGGGGTTAGGGTTGTTTCGAGAGAAGGGCAGTTTAAGGATTTGTAGATGAGCTAGTGAGCAGTAGTAAGTTTAAGAAATGTCAGGTAGTTGGGTAGTTTGAGCCATTGTAGAGCATGGAGAGAGTGGCAAAGGTGGGAGCAAAGTTGCTTATTTTATTATAGCAGGATTCAAGTTTGGTTTGTAAGGTTGAGTTAGAGATTGATTAGTAGAGGAGTGCCATAGAATAAGGAGGGGAGGAGGTAGCAGGAAACTAGTACTTTTCTGGTAGAGGGGGTGAGATATTGATTGTGCCTGTACAGGAGACCTAGCTTTTGGTGTGTCTTTTTGATGGTGGTATGGATATGGGTGTCAAACTTTAGATGCTCATCAATGATGACACCAAGCAGTTTAGAATTTGAAATGATTTTGATGGGGGTGTTATTCTGGCTGAGTATAGAGAATGAGTTTTTGCCGATGTGAGAGTTTCTAGTGGGAGAAAATATCATTAGTTTTGTTTTATTAGCATTCAGGGCCAGGTGATTCTTTCGCATCCAGGTTTCGGTTTTGGAGAAGGATGATTGAGTTTTTAGGAGTAATTCAGAGGGGGAGTCTGCTGAGCAGATGATTGTTGAATTACCTGTGTACTGGATGATTGAGGAGTCAGGGATGGTACTGTGGTAATTGTTGATAAACATGTTAAAGAGTAGAGGACCTAGGACAGAGCCTTGGGGCATGCCAGTGGGGCTGTTTAGGAAGGGAGAGGTCGAGGATTTCTATTGTATGGCTTGTTGTCATTTGGAAAGTTAGCTAGAGAATCAGGCTACAGCTGAAGCAGAGAGGTTGAGAGAGGAGAGTTGGGATATGAGTAGTGGGTGGGAGATGATGTCAAAAGCTTTGGATAGATCTAATGCAAATACGAGTTTGCCAGAGTCACAAGCTAGGTTAATGGTCTCAAGAAAGAACAGGAGGGCAGTCATGGTGCTGTGGCCAGGGCAGAAACTGTGTTGGGTGGGGGTGGGGGTCAAGTGCCCATTTTCAGTGGAGGCCCACGGAGAAATTCTCACAATCACAATATTTCAGAAATCATGTACAGATATTTTCAATCACAAGGTATCATGTTACATTACAAAACAGCAAGTACAAATATTTTAAATCACAAAGTATCATGTTACACTACAAAATATAAGAGTGAAAAAATGTTGTAATAAGAAAAACATAGAACATATGTTTCATAATAGAATGCAATGAAAAACAATAACATGAGTTGGAGAATATGTAAGGAAAAATTCAATAGTCATATTAATTGTTACATCGATCAGTATATGGTAAATGAGACCTGAGCCAATTCTAATACGATATTTAAAGAGGTATCAAAGATTACATGATTAGAAATCTTCTTCTTTCGGCTTTTTCCCGATTAGGGGTTGCCACAGCAGATCACCTGTCTGCTCATAATTGGCAGTGGAGCTTTATGGTGTCGAGTTGCCAGCCCAGCGCCCAACCTTCCATGGATGGCACACACTCACGCCTAGGGCCAATTTAGAGTATCCAGCTCACCTACAGCATGTCTTTGGGATGTGGTAGGAAACTGGAGCACCTGGAGGAAACCCATGTGACCACAAGGAGGGCATGCAGACTCTGCACAGAAGGAACCCCAGCCAAGGATCAAACCAGATGTGAGGCAGCAATGCTAACTGCTGCACCACTGTGGCCACCCCATTACATGATTAGAAATGGTGAGCTGAAATTAAGTGGTGTCTTAGTATGAGAGAGGTGTTCATGTTATGGTTATAGAAGAAAGAAGGATGGAGAGAAGGAGATTATAAGAAGAGTGCAGGTAGGGTGTATTAAGGTAGCTTAGGTGAGTAGGGAGAAAAGAGTTAGAGGAAAGGTGTGCAGAGATTAATTAAAAAAGGTAAGTTTGTGGGAAAACAAAAGGAGTGGAGTAGGAGGCAGGAGAGGATTGTGAGTGTGATCTAGGTTGAAAGGGGTGAGTGAAGTACAGTGAGTAAGTTTGGCCAGGATTGGCACATGAGCAGAAAGATTTTGCAAGGTATTCTTTTGGGAGATTTTAGGCATTCTTTTGTGCTGTCTGTTCACTCAGAAAGAGTATACGAACTGTGCACATTATGGCAACCTTTATGCATCCCCCTCAATATTTAAGGCTGAAAGAAAATGAGCAGGAAAACTAATTATAATGAAGAAGGTGGGAGTTATGCTTATGTTGTCTATACATTCAGAATGGTGTACACTTAGTGTAAACTTAATGCAGGCATTCATGAATCCAGCCCAGTATATAAACATACATACACATTTTTATATCTATCTATATATACATACATAGATAGATAAGTGTATGTGTGTGTGTGTGTGTGTGTGTGTGTGTGTGTGTATGTGAGTGCGTGTGTGTGCGTATGTGTGCGTGTGTGCGCGCGCGCGCGCGTGTGTGTGTGTGTGTATGTGTGTGTGTGTGTGTGTGTGTGTGTGTGTGTGTGTGCATGCAAACTCTCATATAAATACATAATTATAAGCAAACACACACACACGCGCGCACACACACACACACACACATATATATATATATATATATATATACATACATACACATATACATACATATATATATATATATATATATATATATATATATATATGCACAATTATAGACACACACTAAATTAACATAAATATCACTAAACAGACTTATATAACTAATTAAGTGTTTTTTAGAAGAAGAATGTCAATGTTTTTCAGTAAAACATCACCTGTCTATAACATTTATGTACCAGATAACTCACCTAAGTCTGCTACTGTACTAGTAACCAGTGAAAATCTTACAAGTGTCTATAGTTAAATTTCCTTAAATTATCATTATATTACTTAATTTATCTTTAGGAGATGGAGATGTCACTGCAATCATCCTACTTGAAATCTTCCCTTCCCTTCCTTCTTTGCTCCTTTATTCTTCTCCCTCCCTTACCCTCCTTCCTACTTCATTTCCCACAGTTATGCTATCTATTCTAACGTCCTGTGTATTACAACTATAATCAAATACTACTCTCCATATCTCTCCAAACTCCTTCCCCCAGTAATCTGACAATTATTTCCTTTCTTTTTTTACCTTTCTTTTTTATATCCCCTCACACTGTAACTTGAATGACTGCCACGATTGTCATACTAGACCACCAATAACAATTCTACTGCATTTTTAACACTTTGTTCTTACCTACCTCCTCAATACTTACCACTTATTTTAAATGCCTCATTTGCTGAGATCTATTATTTGCACTGCAATTGGTCCTGCTTAACCTTTTTTGTATATACTTTTTATTGTGTTTATTACATTTTACTTTAGTCATGTTAATTTTTTACTTGCATAATTTGTACTCTGAAATTTTTACTTGTGTAATCTGCACTGTGGAGCTTTTCTCCCAGGGCCTCAGCTGAGAAAGGGTGCAAGCTCAGTTGGACTATCCCAGTCAACAAATGTCAAATAAGTACATTTTTACTGGATCCTATAGTTTTCTATGGAGATCATTCTGCTTGCCCTTTTAAACTTATAGCAGCCCAGTCATTTGGCTCAGATGAAAGGAGCAACTTATTTGCTTGAACATAAGAAAAAGCATCAACAATTGAGTTAAATATGTTAGGACCATCTTGAAAGAATATTTTGAGTCTAGGTGGAAACAGGAAATACACTTTTGTATTATTTATTTTCAATTTTTTTAAGTGGTAGACATCATATTTTTTCTAAATAACATTGCTACAATAGTCATATTCAAACCTTGTTATATTGTCTTCATTTTTAGGTGAAGGGTTAGATGAAGAAATTTTTAAAACCAAGTCTTTGTTAATATTAGAAATAAATTTACTAGGACTAAATCCAAGGGATGATTTCTTACTTTGGGGTATTAAGGATAACTGGGCTCTTTTAATGCTTATGAGACAACTTCAGGAAAATTTAAGATTTTTGGGATCCATTTACTAAGAAAATTAATCATACTGATGAATCAGATGATAGTTTGTTAAATTTGTCTAGTTATTCAATTCGTAATGGTTTAAATGAGAATTTTAATGATTTAAGTGCTTTAAGTATCTTGGGTGGGCGCTAGTTACAAACATTTTGATTTAGGAATACTCATAGTCAGCCTTTACCTTTTAGGTCTAATACTGCTCTTAATGTTTTTGAGTCTGTAAGAATGGGTTGTGTAAACACTTTAAGAGGTTTAATAAAAATCAGTGTGAGTATAATACAGTTAAAGGTGAAAAGAAAGCACCGAGCTTTTGTAAAAATACATAAAGTTGAGTTAGTGGTTTGTAACACTGATAAAGGGGGTAATGTTATAGTCAAGGACAGGTCAGCATATGAAGGGATGTGAATTTTTTTCTAAATAATGTGAATGAATATCATCCAGCTTACCGTTATCAGTTACAACATTTTAATAAAGGGTTATTAATTAGAGGTAAATAACTGTTTTCTTTTTTTTTTTTTTTTGATGGATGATGTCAGTAGTTTATTTGTGTAACATTCACAGTATGTTATATTTTATGCTATTCCTAAAATTCATAGGTTTTTGTTAACCCCACAGCACATCCTATCTTTCAGTTCTAGGAGGATGTGACTAAAATCTAGTAATCTTGCTACATAATATTTTTAAACCATTTATTAAAGATTTTCATTTGTAAGTAGAAGATTTGAATCGGGTAACTTTGAAATTTAGGAGCATGCAATTAAAAAAACATTTTTTGGTTAAGTTTGAAAGTAGTAACTTTGTATGCATCTATTCTCCATTCAGCAGGTTTGTCTGCAGTTGCATATTATTTGGGTAAGGGACCTTAGCATTGTTTGTTTTAGCATTGTTAACTTTTTGTCTCGCACACTGTTCTAAGCATATGACCGGATGATTTGTACAGAGACAGCAATGGAAGCACCTTTTGCTCCTATATATGCAATGATTTTTATGCCTGAGTTTGAAAGAAGGTTTATAAGTCAAAATAAGTTTATGCAACATGAGGTTTTATATAATGTAAGATATATTGATGATTTACTAATGTTGTGTAGAGGGAATGTAAATGATGTTAAGAAAGTTGTAAATAGTTTGAATGCTATTGATTAGGGAATATCATTTCCATTTCAAGTACACAAAATACAAGTTAAATTTTCATTTTAACTTTATGTGATTTGGAAAATGATTTGATTAAAACATGGTTAGAAAGAAAACAAATAGTTAACATGTTTCTTCACAGAGAAAGCTGACTTCCTCATTTTTTTGATTTTATCTTTACTTAAACAGGAATTTGTAAGTATTATGCATAATATAACTGATAAAGACAAATTAGACAGTTTGGTGAACAATTTAATACGTAGGTTAAAGTTCATGGATATGAGGATGAGTGATTGCATGAAATTTAAAATGAAGTATTTGGGTTTGAGAACAGTATTGGTATGTTTTCTTCCATTAAATATCAGGATAGCAATATTTATAGGTGTTTTAATAAATAAATAGGTAAGGAGCTTTATGTGTTAAGATACTTCATTTTTTCTGACATTTTTGTGAAAATTATTAAAAAGAAATAAAGTATTTTAATAGCAGATGCAAATTTGAGGAATTTGCTTCTTAGGTTTTCTGCTTTTTCTTATATTAGAGCATTTAACTTTGGGGAATTTTCTCATACAAAAATAGTTCATAAGAGACAAAAGTAAAAGGAAGGATGCAAAGACAGGAACCAAACCACAAACTTAACACTTGAAAAACTGAAAGGAACAATGACTACACCAAGCACTGCAACCAAATCATAACTTTTATATTCTCATTGCATCATTTTTTGTGGGGAGGGGGTTTGGATATGGCACACAAAAATTTAAGGGGAGGTCCCAGGGAAGATTTAAATGAAGCAAGAGTACAGAAATGGCAAATTAAATCTAGTGCCCTTGTATCACCAGGATTAAATAAAAATGTATCTGCTTCTAGTATTTTAAAACTTTGTTTTTATAAGGTATGATCAGATTATGTTAATATATATTTTTTTCTTATATTTATATTAAATGTTGAGAATGGATTGTATTTTACTATATTTTTATGAGTTTTAATGTGTTTGTTAAGGTTTATTAATGGATGAGAAATAAGTGCTGGGGGATTTTTGATTTTTGATTATTTAGCATGTGACTGAATGTGAGCCTTATTTAAATGTGTTTTTTCAGTGTGTAATTAGATTTTGATGATGTCTTTTTGTTACAAGCAAGACAAAAGCAGTCAGTCATTCCTTCTACAATAAAAAGTTAGGAACTGGTTGCAGTACTTGGTGTGGTCATCACGCCTTTCAGTGTTTCAGGTGTTAAGTAAAGGGAAGGATGTTTTAATGTATGAGATGTAATGCATGTAGATTTGTTGTCAGTCAGATAAGGTTAATAGTAATGGAAAAAATGGATATTAGATATTATTACTCTTGCCAAACTAGCTGTATGGTTTATGGGGTGAAGTGTAATTGAGATTTTCTTCTTTGTCACATAGATCAGATTAAATGAAAAGTTAAACTTAGAATGCAATAACATAAATGGTATTAGAAAGAAAGGTATGGTAAATTCTATAGCAGTGCATGCACATGAAGTTCATTATGAAAATGACAATAGTTTTAAGTTTTGTATTTTAACAGTTGTAAATTTGGTCTGAAGTTGGGATAAATTGCTTAAAAAATTAGTCTAGAATGATATATAATACTTTAAAATCTTTTGAGTTGAATGCAGAACTTAATTAGCTTCTACTATTGATTGACAGGTTTTAACTTTGTCCCTTTGACAACTCAATTGCTTTGTTTATGTTGTTAATTGATTGCATAATTATGTAAAGCATACATATGTTGCATTTATGATGCTTCAGTTTACTCCTCAAAAGGCTATCAGTCAAGGTCCTAGAGTAATAAACTTCCTTGGAGTATCTGTGTATGTTTGTTACATGTATATTACCTTGATATAACAGACTGACATACCCAAAGGTGAATGTCATCTCTAGGAAAAACAAACCTAGACAGAAAATGATATCCTACTGCAAGTTCTCTGCGAACATGTGGGAGGATGTGCTGGAATGATTGATTTGACTGATCTGACTAGACCTTCCACGAACCTACCTTATGTGACTTTTACAGGAAATCAGTAGTGTCACTGATGAGAATCAGATATATGAGCAGGTACATAGAATAGTCATCATTATGATAGTACATGTGCTCAGTAAGGCAAAATGCCAGGCACAGGAGAGAGGGACATGGTGGAAGGCTGCTAACAGAGTCATTATTGATTGACATGAAGGAGTTCCTATCATCTTTCTCTGTGGGTCCGGACTGCTCCATTTTCCATAGTGGAGGACACAGCATGCATTCTAAACTGCACAAAAATGCCTTGAAGAGCAAGTGGTGATGCACAGGTGGTTATGCTTTAACATGTGGTACAATCCACACTGGCTGTTTGGCTTAGGAATATACAAGTAACCATCATGGCTTCTTTCTTGTTGCAAGAACTCTGGTAGTACAAGTACAATGTCAATTTGCCCAGGGTATCCATTCACCTACCATGCATTCTTAACCCCTTTTCCCATTCTTAAACATGGGGTCATGGTGTCACTTTACTAATGACAATCATATATGTTACCCATATGTTTTTTATAGCTCTCTGTAATACAAAATTACTTCAACAGGGGGCTACTGAAGAGTTCATTCACAGACTGGGTAATGCGTATGTGTTTTCAGACTGGCTGTGTCTTCAGTTTCTACCACAGTAACTATAGGCATGAATAATGTTAGTACTGATGAATATCATGGAGCAGTGGAAGAGATGGGTAATGCTACAGCTGTATCTGTATCTCCTACCCATTCCACAGGCACAGCTTCTGTGCTGGTGTAACTAAATCCACACCCAGGATACCACAATAAGGTAGGACATGGTCAGGAGATGAGAACAGGGAATGTGCTTATTTTCAGAAGCAGAGTCACTTTTGGTTGCTACCAGTTCCACTGAGGATGAAAAGTATGGCAGAGCTCAACATATAGGTGGTCGACCACACCTTGAGTACTGCACCCACCCTCTTATAGCAACTACTCAGCAATTGTACATGGCCACTATACAGGGAACTGTAAAGACTATTATAGCCCATTTTAGTTAGGGTTGTATATGGTCTGTGTGATGACCTGTGGGAATGCCTAGACTGTATATGCAAGATTATGGAAAAACAGTATAGGGAGTACGTATGCCAAGATGTACATATGTGGCAACTCATCATGGCCATTGCACTTAAAATGTTTGGTCAGGTCTGCCTGTGGTGAGGAAGTCCAGCATGGCAGGTACATGGCATAGTTTATGACATTTTGGGCCACAACTTCTATACACCATCCAGAGTTGAAGACACTGTTGTCTGCTTTGGATTCAGACATCAGTGGGGTAATCATGCTGGGAGCCACCTGTAGCACATCTTGCTCTTTAAACTGAAATACGAGGCACAGTGTAGCACACACTAGTAAACAATGAAAACACTGTGAAAAGGGCAAACGCACCGGACAGCCGAGAAATTTGTGTACTTTTATTCCAAGGTTAAACGTTAAACAATCTACCACGTTTTTCGTCAACAAACTGCAAGACTTCATCAGACAAGACACAATTAAATTAACACACTTTTATATGCTGACAGAATTTAAATCACCCAATAAAATCCATTGAAAACAATCCTCATGAATATGTATATAAAAAAAACTCTCTGAATTGATTTGTGGTTTAATGCTGTTTTTAAAAAAATTATGAATTTTACACATGAATATATAAAAAGTTTTCAAGAAACCATTTAATGCTTTTAGTACCCAAAATATTGCACAAACAATATATGTATTTGCAAATCAGCGATTTATTTTAAATGTATCCATTTGTTTGGATGAGAGTTTTTTTATATACATATTCATGAGGATTGTTTTCAATGGATTTTATTGGGTGATTTAAATTTTGTCAGCATATAAAAGTGTGTTAATTTAATTATGTCTTGTCTGATGAAGTCTTGCAGTTTGTTGATGAAAAACGTGGTGGATTGTTTAACGTTTAACCTTGGAATAAAAGTACTCAAATTTCTCAGCTGTCCGGTGTGTTTGTCCTTTTCACATCTTGCTCTTTATTATCCCAGAACACTCTATTCTCTGTGCATGCTGTGACCCTCCCAGAACAGAGTAACCGCATGGGCAGGGATGCAAATAATCAACATATACATCTTCTGTGGGGTCCCTTGAGCTGTCCATCTGAACCCAGCACAGCAATGCATAATCTACTGAAGCTGTGCCCATGAAAACTTACAGAAAGACACACACACACACACACACACACACACACACACACAAATTAGCACCACCAACCACTACGGTCACACTGCACTGGAGACCGGATTCCCTCCATGCCCAGTATCACTGGTTCTGCCCAGATACAGCATGTGGTCTTGGATGCTTGGTTGAAGCATCACCCCAAAAATATTTGTATTTACTTTTTTATTATAAAATGGTAATTTTAGCATTACTGCTACCCTTACTCTGATTAGAACTCCATGCATGCACCTTCTGTGGTCCAGTTAAAAAAGAAAATCAGCTTTGTCTGCTTGCTAGGTAGTTTTCAAAACAGCCCATCACTATGCCTACTCCATATTAAGACTAAAGTGATCATGCCTTATTATAGTTCTTTTCTGCACTCTGCAGAAAGCAGAATTATCAGTAAAAAGTGGTTCATTGGGCTGCTATATGAAGCAATAAGGAACCATTTCTATTAGTACAAGCTGCCTCAAGTGACTGACAGACTGAGGCTATCTGAGAATGAAAGTAAATGATACAAGTAATGTATTACTGCTGTAGTCTGAGAAAAGAAGCCAGAATTTTTTAAATGTATGCATGCATGTATATATTTATTTGTTTATTTTTAACAAAGGCCTACATGTGGTACTTATCTAGCATGCAGAGTGGTAAGAAATGTACTATAAATGTGTGTGTGTGTGTTCTTTGCAAAGTTTGTGTTTTTCCTGTATCATCATCGAGGAAAATGGCCACCACTAACTAATGACAGACACTTTGTTTGACAGATAATAAGCATGCTAATGCAATGCCTGTAATTCTAAGAACTTTCTTAGTTTGTAAGGGCAATATATGTCCTTGATTTTTGTCTTGTCACTCATTATTTTTTTTACTTTTTTTACTTTTTTGCTTGATTTTTGAGTTAAGAAGTTGGGAGGTATGTGGAAGAGGAGTGGATTACAAGCAGTGGATTGCAATCTGAATTCTGACAGCAGTAAACTGAGATGACACATTCCTGTATGGCAGTTAGTGTATGTATTTATTCACTTATTTGATCACAGTCAAACTTCTGCAGTGCACTGTCACGGTCATACAAGTGGTTGCAATCGATGTTGTGTGTGTGTGTGTGTGTGTGTGTGTGTGTGTGTGTGTGTGTGTGTGTGTGTGTGTGATATCTATGTACTGTCTCTGATTTTACAAACTCTGTATGGTTTTACATAATATTTTGGTCTATTATTTTTAATGTCTGTGGTTTCTTCAGAAAAAACATAATAATGTAAAGCCTACTATTCTAGCAACTTTCAAGGATGTAACAGTAACATCTGTCCCCAGTTTGGCCCTTTAGCTCCTTGGGCGAAGAGGTTCAGAGGTATGTTTGAGTGTGTACGTGTGTGTGTAGGGGTGTGTAGTGGCTTGAACTCTGTATTCTAACAGCATTAAAGCAAGAAGGTAAATTCATATGAGGTTGTTATTTATGCATCTATTCATTTATTCAATTACGAATTCCTGAGATTTACAAGTAATAATCATGCTAGTGGCTTTAATTTATGGTCACGTATGTGTGTGGGGGTGTTATAGATGCTCTCAACAGTCCCTATTTCACAAAGTGTCTCTTTTCTTTCCTCATATTTGATCTGTCCCCATAAAGTATGTGTTTTTTTTTTACAAATCATAGAGGACTGTAGTCACTAAATAATGGTAGACATTTGAGTTTTATACTTAACAGGGTTTTGAAAAAAGCATGTTAATGCAAAGCCTGTTACTTTAGCAATATGCTACTTATATATACTGGCAGTCTTTAACTCTGATCCTTTGCCTGCATTATTTTTTTAGCTTTCTGCTTGATTCTTAAGCTAAGGGAGCGAGTTTTTGCATTTTATTGTGACAGCAGTGAGCTGGGAAGATATATTCCTGTGTGGTAGTTATTTATTTGTTTGACTGCAATCAAACTTTTGAGGTGTACAGTCACAGCAATACAAGTGGCTGAAATTGATGGTCACATCAGTATGTGTGTGTGGGGGAGCTACATGTTTTTAGGTGGGTTAAAATAAATCATCGTGGCCAATTGTATAAAATATTTTATCGGAGGTGCTGAACTATTTATATAGTTAATACATTTGGCTTTAATTCCTGAGTACGAGGGCTGTTGGTGAATATAAATGACTGACCCTGCTGTCATTATTCTTCCTTTGTAGAATTAGTGTATATTTATGTGAAACCAGTTGAAACACTTTAATATGTCTGCTTTTTTAACATAGTCAGAAGTCCAAGTTGTGCAGTTTGAAAAAAAAGTTGTTATAATTGATGGATTTGGGGGGTTGTCTATGATGAACATGGCTGTGCAGGGGGAGGGCTTGCAGCGTATCTAAAAGAAACAATTTGGCCATATGTTTTTAACTTTCTATCACAAACAACAACATTAAACACTGTAAGTGACTGTCTGCATAGCCTACAAGCGGTGAAGGTAGACTGGCAATGAATTGACAATCACCACTCCAGTGCTTTGTACCTAGCATAGTACAATCTTGAATCCTGCCTTTAACTTCGATTTGGCTTTGTTGCATCTTCATTGCATGATACCTCATACATGTCACAAACAGATACTGGTTGGTTATACACTTGTTTAAGCAGTTGTTTGTCAGATGCCTTTGTTGTCATTGTAGGAGAGGCAGTATGTATTATTTCACCATACCAACTTATTTGAGTTATAGTTATTTAGTTTTATTCATTTTAGTTTCTAGATGCAGAATACTTATCCCACATCAGTTGGCAAGGAGTAGAGGAAATAAGAACTATTAAGCAAAAAGGTTACTTATGACTAACCCTCAATTATGAAGCAGTTAATGCAGAAAGAATTCAGTACAATGGAGCATGACTGTGTTCAAGAGCTGTATAGCAAAGAGTTAACATTGTAAATAATAAAATTTGCCATGTTCTAATTTAAATATGTGTAAGAAAGAAGTGTCACAAGAAAAACACATTAATGGATTTTATTTTCTTTCTTCACTGAGGCCTGAGATAAGCAGCTCAAAAAAGGTAGTTAGTTAGTTAGTTAGTTAGTCAGTTAGTTAGTTAGTTAGTTAGTTAGTTAGTTAGTTAGTTAGTTAGTTAGTTAAACAGGAACATAATTTGGGATTGGAATCATTTCTCTGCACACTGCTTCCTGTGGCTGTGTTCTATAGATATTTCATAATTAGAATATATGTCTAACACCCTTCTGGGAAGAAGTCTGAAAGGGTAGTACATTTAATTAATACCTAAATGTAAAACAGAGATAAAATTATCTGTATTATAAAGATGTCAGAGTGCTTAGAATGGAATTCCTTCACATGCATGACTTTTTCTTCCAAAATATAAATGGAACAACATGTTTCCTGAGGCAAGCCTTCTTGTTTCACTAAGTATTTTAAATCATAGCCTCATTATGTAGAGTCTCTTCTAGTAATTCACTCTATCAGAACTTCATAATGGATGCATATTCAGAGTTTACAGAGCAGACACATGTAAAAGTAGAATACATTTTTTTAAATAAAGTAGAATAATGTAGATGGCTCACAGTTTACATCCATGTATTTTTTCCAACAAACAATGTTTGAGTTATGACATCATTTTAGGAAGGGTAAGATCACTAATGGTTTGGTGTTTTTGTTCTCTGTAGCGGACACACACTTAAATTACCTAGGCTGCATATTTCATGTCTTTTTTTTCCATTGGTTAATTTGTTTCTTGAGTTATACTTAAATACACAGAGAATATGTGTACCTTTGTATTTTCTGATAAGACTCAACGCCTGCAAAAACTACACACACACTGTTGGTGACTCCCTGCTGGGTGAGGAAAGTAAATCTATTTTTGTCTGTGAGTTGCTTAAAGTGATAGACCTGCTTTCTGTTTTGCCTGCTCCATGTTGTTTTCTCTTTTAAGAAATCTGGTTGGTTATACACTTGTTTAAGCAGTTGTTTGTCAGATGCCTTTGTTGTCATTGTAGGAGAGGCAGTATGTATTATTTCACCATACCAACTTATTTGAGTTATAGTTATTTAGTTTTATTCATTTTAGTTTCTAGATGCAGAATACTTATCCCACATCAGTTGGCAAGGAGTAGAGGAAATAAGAACTATTAAGCAAAAAGGTTACTTATGACTAACCCTCAATTATAAAGCAGTTAATGCAGAAAGAATTCAGTACAATGGAGCATGACTGTGTTCAAGAGCTGTATAGCAAAGAGTTAACATTGTAAATAATAAAATTTGCCATGTTCTAATTTAAATATGTGTAAGAAAGAAGTGTCACAAGAAAAACACATTAATGGATTTTATTTTCTTTCTTCACTGAGGCCTGAGATAAGCAGCTCAAAAAAGGTAGTTAGTTAGTTAGTTAGTTAGTTAGTTAGTTAGTTAGTTAGTTAGTTAAACAGGAACATAATTTGGGATTGGAATCATTTCTCTGCACACTGCTTCATGTGGCTGTGTTCTATAGATATTTCATAATTAGAATATATGTCTAACACCCTTCTGGGAAGAAGTCTGAAAGGGTAGTACATTTAATTAATACCTAAATGTAAAACAGAGATAAAATTATCTGTATTATAAAGATGTCAGAGGGCTTAGAATGGAATTCCTTCACATGCATGACTTTTTCTTCCAAAATATAAACGAACAACATGTTCTCTGAGGCAAGCCTTCTTGTTTCACTAAGTATTTTAAATCATAGCCTCATTATGTAGAGTCTCTTCTAGTAATTCACTCTATCAGAACTTCATACTGGATGCATATTCAGAGTTTACAGAGCAGACACATGTAAAAGTAGAATACATTTTTTTAAATAAAGTAGAATAATGTAGATGGCTCACAGTTTACATCCATGTATTTTTTCCAACAAACAATGTTTGAGTTATGACATCATTTTAGGAAGGGTAAGATCACTAATGGTTTGGTGTTTTTGTTCTCTGTAGCGGACACACACTTAAATTACCTAGGCTGCATATTTCATGTCTTTTTTTTCCCATTGGTTAATTTGTTTCTTGAGTTATACTTAAATACACAGAGAATATGTGTACCTTTGTCTTTTCTGATAAGACTCAACGCCTGCAAAAACTACACACACACTGTTGGTGACTCCCTGCTGGGTGAGGAAAGTAAATCTATTTTTGCCTGTGAGTTGCTTAAAGTGATAGACCTGCTTTCTGTTTTGCCTGCTCCATGTTGTTTTCTCTTTTAAGAAATCTGGTTGGTTATACACTTGTTTAAGCAGTTGTTTGTCAGATGCCTTTGTTGTCATTGTAGGAGAGGCAGTATGTATTATTTCACCATACCAACTTATTTGAGTTATAGTTATTTAGTTTTATTCATTTTAGTTTCTAGATGCAGAATACTTATCCCACATCAGTTGGCAAGGAGTAGAGGAAATAAGAACTATTAAGCAAAAAGGTTACTTATGACTAACCCTCAATTATGAAGCAGTTAATGCAGAAAGAATTCAGTACAATGGAGCATGACTGTGTTCAAGAGCTGTATAGCAAAGAGTTAACATTGTAAATAATAAAATTTGCCATGTTCTAATTTAAATATGTGTAAGAAAGAAGTGTCACAAGAAAAACACATTAATGGATTTTATTTTCTTTCTTCACTGAGGCCTGAGATAAGCAGCTCAAAAAAGGTAGTTAGTTAGTTAGTTAGTTAGTTAGTTAGTTAGTTAGTTAGTTAGTTAGTTAGTTAGTTAAACAGGAACATAATTTGGGATTGGAATCATTTCTCTGCACACTGCTTCCTGTGGCTGTGTTCTATAGATATTTCATAATTAGAATATATGTCTAACACCCTTCTGGGAAGAAGTCTGAAAGGGTAGTACATTTAATTAATACCTAAATGTAAAACAGAGATAAAATTATCTGTATTATAAAGATGTCAGAGGGCTTAGAATGGAATTCCTTCACATGCATGACTTTTTCTTCCAAAATATAAACGGAACAACATGTTCTCTGAGGCAAGCCTTCTTGTTTCACTAAGTATTTTAAATCATAGCCTCATTATGTAGAGTCTCTTCTAGTAATTCACTCTATCAGAACTTCATACTGGATGCATATTCAGAGTTTACAGAGCAGACACATGTAAAAGTAGAATACATTTTTTTAAATAAAGTAGAATAATGTAGATGGCTCACAGTTTACATCCATGTATTTTTTCCAACAAACAATGTTTGAGTTATGACATCATTTTAGGAAGGGTAAGATCACTAATGGTTTGGTGTTTTTGTTCTCTGTAGCGGACACACACTTAAATTACCTAGGCTGCATATTTCATGTCTTTTTTTTCCCATTGGTTAATTTGTTTCTTGAGTTATACTTAAATACACAGAGAATATGTGTACCTTTGTCTTTTCTGATAAGACTCAACGCCTGCAAAAACTACACACACACTGTTGGTGACTCCCTGCTGGGTGAGGAAAGTAAATCTATTTTTGTCTGTGAGTTGCTTAAAGTGATAGACCTGCTTTCTGTTTTGCCTGCTCCATGTTGTTTTCTCTTTTAAGAAATCTGGTTGGTTATACACTTGTTTAAGCAGTTGTTTGTCAGATGCCTTTGTTGTCATTGTAGGAGAGGCAGTATGTATTATTTCACCATACCAACTTATTTGAGTTATAGTTATTTAGTTTTATTCATTTTAGTTTCTAGATGCAGAATACTTATCCCACATCAGTTGGCAAGGAGTAGAGGAAATAAGAACTATTAAGCAAAAAGGTTACTTATGACTAACCCTCAATTATGAAGCAGTTAATGCAGAAAGAATTCAGTACAATGGAGCATGACTGTGTTCAAGAGCTGTATAGCAAAGAGTTAACATTGTAAATAATAAAATTTGCCATGTTCTAATTTAAATATGTGTAAGAAAGAAGTGTCACAAGAAAAACACATTAATGGATTTTATTTTCTTTCTTCACTGAGGCCTGAGATAAGCAGCTCAAAAAAGGTAGTTAGTTAGTTAGTTAGTTAGTTAGTTAGTTAGTTAGTTAGTTAGTTAGTTAGTTAAACAGGAACATAATTTGGGATTGGAATCATTTCTCTGCACACTGCTTCCTGTGGCTGTGTTCTATAGATATTTCATAATTAGAATATATGTCTAACACCCTTCTGGGAAGAAGTCTGAAAGGGTAGTACATTTAATTAATACCTAAATGTAAAACAGAGATAAAATTATCTGTATTATAAAGATGTCAGAGGGCTTAGAATGGAATTCCTTCACATGCATGACTTTTTCTTCCAAAATATAAACGGAACAACATGTTCTCTGAGGCAAGCCTTCTTGTTTCACTAAGTATTTTAAATCATAGCCTCATTATGTAGAGTCTCTTCTAGTAATTCACTCTATCAGAACTTCATACTGGATGCATATTCAGAGTTTACAGAGCAGACACATGTAAAAGTAGAATACATTTTTTTAAATAAAGTAGAATAATGTAGATGGCTCACAGTTTACATCCATGTATTTTTTCCAACAAACAATGTTTGAGTTATGACATCATTTTAGGAAGGGTAAGATAACTAATGGTTTGGTGTTTTTGTTCTCTGTAGCGGACACACACTTAAATTACCTAGGCTGCACATTTCATGTTTTTTTTTTCATTGGTTAATTTGTTTCTTGAGTGATACTTAAATACACAGAGAATATGTGTACCTTTGTCTTTTCTGATAAGACTCAAGGCCTGCAAAAACTACACACACACACTGTTGGTGACTCCCTGCTGGGTGAGGAAAGTAAATCTATTTTTGTCTGTGAGTTGCTTAAACTGATAGACCTGCTTTCTGTTTTGCCTGCTCCATGTTGTTTTCTCTTTTAAGAAATCTGCTTGGCCTGGGGTTTTGATAAGACTCAATGCCTGCAAAAGGTACAAGCACTGTTGGTGACTCCCTGCTGGTTATTTTTCTCACCCACACTCTCATTCCTTGATCTGGTTTTTAAACTTGATGGTTTTAAGCTGCCCACCCTTACTTTGAATTGAACTTTATAAGCTCCTCCCACTCTATACTGTTGTTTTAATTATTTATTTGCATTTCCTTGTGCTTATTTTGAAAAAAAAGTGCATTTTGCCCCTTATTGTCTGTTGTATTGATTAACTTGGTCTGAATTCTTTATATAGCTAGCTGTTGGACAAATAATGTTATTTTTACACTCTCAAAGGCTCTTTTCTGTGTTTGTATATCAAGAGGACAGTGGATTTTCCAGCTAGCAGCAATGGGTGGTATCCTGGATGATATAGGCAGTAGAAACACACTAGAGATTCCTGTGTATGGTTTTCTCGCTGGCTGGAGAGTTTATTAATCAGTTTACCTTGTTTTTGCTGCCTTTATAAATTCTGCACAATTGAGTAGCGCTCGGCTCATTTAAGCAAAGTACTTTTATTGAATACTTACAGTTCTATAAGCTGTTTAAAATACACTGATGTCATCTTGAATACTTATTGCCTTTTTTAAGTTAAGTTTGTATGTGGTAGCATTTCACTCCAAGCACTCTTTTGCTGTGCCTTTACATTAAGAAGACTTGGATTATTGATCTAGTGGCAGTAATTGTTTATCTGGTCTATCTGAGTTGGGAAGCACACAAAAGTGATTTAAGTGTAGTCATTGTATTGGCCAGAGGTCTCATTAGTCAGATTTCTGTATTTCCAGTGCTGAAATTAATTTGGCAGAATTGTATGGAGCTGCTCACTGTGTCAGTGCCCTGTACAGATGCACATGTATTGGAAACATTGCATATTGTTTTATCACACTTCTTTACAGTTTAAAGTTGCATTTTCAAACTCCTGTAAGAGCTGCTGTTTGGCTCTGAAATATACTGTATCTAGTGTTTCTTAGTATTGGCGTCTATTTGAGGTTACTCCACACTTGGGCTCCAACTCAGTCGTTTTACATTAATAGGGTCAAAGTCTGCACTCTTGTGGCAAAAAAGGGCTGTATTCACCTATCTGAACTGGGAACTGCTGATGGAAAACTCACAGTATGCATACTTGATTGGCCTTAGGGCATAGTTAGTGTAAAACTTGCTTTCTATGATGGTATATAAGTCTCACATCTATGAGAAGCTGCTCTTCTTACATCTGTGATTAATAGTGCCTTGTATGCAGGCAATCAAAAGAAGTTGAAATTTCCCTATAAAACCCATCTTGAACTTTACCTCTGTCTCATGTTATTCATAGGGCAAATAGTCTGCATTGTGAGCAGCATTTACACATTTAATTAGGACTACTTAGGTCTACCATAACTTATTATAGCATGCAAAACTATTGTTGCTCAGAGTGCATCTGGCTTGGGCACTCGGCAGCATCTTTGGTTAGGTTAGCTGCAGAATACACCAAGTAAGTATCCTTCCCTCATCTAGTTGCAAACACATTCCACTTCTATCCCTTGTTAGTAGACATTAGGACCTGCAACTATGGATGGACACTTTCCTGCTATCTCTGCATCTAGTTTGGTGGGCATGGGCATCCAGAGGCAATAGAACAATTTCCTTATGTACACTGACAACCACTTAATTCTCGAACAGACAAATGCAATATGTGAGAGATGTACTTACACATTAACACTGGAGGCTTGAGTCTCACATACAGACACAAAAAGCAACAAACCGGTTGTCAGTGACTCATACACATCACTCTCTCACTGCACTCGCAAAGGACCATACACATAGACTCACATATGTGGAGGTGCTCACATGCAATTTACCTAAACCTCAAAGGCCTCTCAGGCAAAGTGTGTAGAAACTCTACATGCACACAGACAAGACAGTTACTATCAAAACACAAAAAGCCACATCTAATGATGCCTCAGCTACCAAACTCATAAAATGAAACATTCCACAACTCAATGTTCTGGTCATAGAAGACTCCTCTGTGAGACATATTGATGTCCCACCCTATCATGGTGGATAAGGGGAAGGTTACAGTTACTAGCCTGTCAGGGGCCAGGATTCATCAGATCACACAAGCATTCATGTCATTTACCCCTAATTACCAGTATGACTCAGTCATTTTCCACTTGGGAACGAATTACCTGAGAAGTACCTCCTTGGATTTTATGAAGACAGACATGATTGAACTCTCAGAATATGTGTTACAAGCAGATATGAGCCTACCATTGATCAGCATTCTCTCGTCTCCAAGAATAATGTCACAATACCAGCAGAAAGTGATTGACTTTAACAACTGGCTTAGCTACTGGTGTCATTCCAAAATTAGTCCAATACTTGTCAGCCTGGGAGGACATGGTTGACAGGCCATGCTGCTTTGCCAGGGATGGTCTTCACCTGTCATCTCTAGGCTTTTGAATATTGGCCAAAACATTATCCACCCCATAGTGCCTATTTAAGGCATTGCTAAACAGACAAACTTTTCAACATAACAAAAGCTATTTAGGACAAGTTGAAGTTGTTACTGCTCAATGCTAGGACTCTCAACAACAAAAAACTGCACTCCCTGGAGAATGCTAATGTCTGTGCAAATACTGAAACATGGTTCAAAGCCATGGAAAGTACTCCAGCAGTATAACACCTTTCATATGTTCCTACCATCTACTGAACATGAAAGACCAAAAGGTGGTGGTGTATCTATCTACATAAAGGATAAGCACATTTCAATGCTGTTCAAACAATATGACATGCTTGAGCTGCTCCATGTCCAACTAACCAAAGGAAAATTCCTTTAACATGTTCTTGCTAGTGACAGGTCCCCCACCATGAATAAGGAAACCCATATATCATACTTGAAGTTACTAGAATCTCTCACCATCCAGCCCAGTACTAAACTAATGGGTGATTTTAACTACCTCTATATTAATCAGGAGGCATACATGACCACTAACATGCAGGCTCAAAGACTTCTTAACTTTGTAAATTCAAATGTCCAAAGCAGCTAATCTGTACTCCTACTAGGGGAACAAATATCCTAGAACTGGTAATGACAAATATGGGAGAGTGCTGCATCTACCTAGTGTGATGTTCTCACTGATAAGAACAGGTTACAAAGCAGTTTCCCTTGAAATAATACTAAAAGTAAAACTAGTCCCCCACTTAATCTCAAAAACATTAAGAACTTCTCTAAGGTATATTACCCCTTATTAAGGGATGGCATAGCTAGTATTCAAGCTTCTCCAAATCTAGAAAAAAACAGAAACTTATGCAGAGTCATACACAAAAGCCATGTACAATAATATAAACAACTGCATAGAAACAGCAGTACCATACTGAAATAAACCCCAATCAAATGACAAAAACAAGCCACCCTCATGGACCACTGGTTTTAATAGATTGTGGAACAAAAGAAAGAAAATCCTGTTGAGAAATAAGAGGGAATATGCACAACAGAGCAAAAAGTCTCACATTAGTCTAAGCAAGTGAATCAGAGAACTAGTCAAGAAAGCCTCCAAAGCTAAGGGTAACCATAAGGCATTTTCAGTTATGTCTGCAGTCTTAAAGGCAACACCCAACAATGTGCAGAATTGGTTGTAGGTGGCATCACCTACACTCACTCAGAAGGTATAGCAAATCTGCTGGCAGACAAAATGAGCAAAAATGTCACCTCCCCAGTCCCCCCCAAGAAATACCTTCCACCATCCCACCACCAACTATCACCAAAGAATAGGTTGCCACTGTGTTCTCTAAAGCTAAAAGCACAGCTTCAGTGGGACCTGACAATTTATCAGATTGCCTGTTAAACAGCTTAAATCAGGATTTATCATGCCCACTAGGATCTCTATTTAACCACAGCCTCCAGACTGGCTTTGGTCTGACAGAGCAGAGGACAGCAACAGTCATCCCAATGCATAAAAGGAGACCATCTACTTACCCCTGAAATTACAGACCCATACATTTTACTAGTCTTATATGTGAGGCTATGGAAAGAATAATCATGGACTTGATAAATAATGACATAGGAATCCTCCAAGCACTGGACTTGACTCAGTCTGGGTTTAGCAAGGGCAGATCGTGCCTACTGAATCTAGTGGATTTCTTTGGGAAAGTCACTAAGGTCATGAATGAGGGTAAAACAGTACATATTGCCTACCTCAACCTTCTTTTTATGTCATTTCAATTGACGATTTCAGGCCAGTAAAGCCAAACACCTATGACCTCATCAGCACAGCCAGCAGTAGCAGAGTGTTTGACTAACACAGAGCTGTTATACCAAGCTGATGTCCAAAAAGGAATGCCATGGACATTCAGAATTTCCATATAGCTGAAACACCTGATGTTCTTAAGGGTCATTTGCATATATCCCATGTGCCTCTGATACAAGAGGTTTGAGAAGTCACTCAGTGGAAGTTCTAGCTTGGCTGGAACTTTCATTTATTTTTTATTGATTGGCTTTTCTATGTGATCTTCTCACTCTTTGCTTTAATTTGTTATTTAGGATATTTTGCAGTCATCCTAATGGTAATGGACATCAGCTGGGTATAACAACCCTGTGTTTCTTATAGTTAGTCAATCATTCTGTTTGTGCTGTGCCGATGAGGTCATAACAAGACTGAAATATTTATATCTATGTTGAATGGGGTTTGACTTTACTGGCTTGAAATTGTTATTGAAAAAAAAATAAAAATAAGTAAGTCATAACAAGGTTGAAATATGCATTTCCACAACTAGTGAAATTTGGTTTTACTGGTCTGAAATTGCCCATTGAAATGACTTAAAAAGAAATAAGTCATGGGCATTCAGAACTGCCATACAACTGAAACACCTGATGTTCTTAATGTTCATTTGCATATATTCTATGTGCCTTTGATACAAGAGGTTTGAGAGATCACTCAGTGTAAGTTCTGGTTTGGCTGGAGTTTTCATTTAGTTTCTATATGCTATTTATATATTTTTTTTCCTAAGCTACATCCATGCCAGTTTTCAACATGTGCAACAGATTCATCCCAAAACATCGAAAATGAATGGGCAAAAAATTGACTTGCATATGCTAAGGCCAATGTAGCCTTTTCCCAAAATATTCACATTTCTCTGAGATATGGTTATCTTGTTGATGGTATATATAAGTTCTGGTAGTTGGTTTGGGGGAGCTTGACCCATTCTAAAAAGAAGTTTAAAGGACAAGAGCTATCTTTAAGATTCTCTCTTCTCCTACAGTTATGGTCTTTTTTTCAGCTTGTTGGCATTCAATATTTCGAATGCTAGCATGGCATGGTCTGATGGAAATATGAAATGAAGCAGTATTAAAAATGTTGTCAGGTGCATAAAAATGTTTCTTAAGGAATAATAAACAGGAAACATAACTCAAGGCAGGCTGATGCACTGATACTGTTTCTTTGGGTAGATATAACATTTTTGTTGCCACTTTTTGAAGAAAATTGTAACATTCTTGCAGTATTTTCTTTGTCATTTTTGTATGAAAATTACACAATGTTTCCAAGGACAGATGTCCATTGTACACCATTCAGTGAAGCTATACAACTTAAAACAGTAGGAAAACCATATGACTTAATTGAACAAGAGTTCCACTTTAGAAAAATGCAAACAATGCCAAATAATTATTTCCTACTTAGTAAGATAACAATTCATATACTGTGGTAGCATACATATATACATCAAGCAAACAGCATCCTCTACAAATGTCTGTATCCACCAAATCCATACTTAGCAGCTGAAATCAATAGTAATGATACATACTGTAGATGCAGTACATTAACATACTCAATGAATGAGCTCCACTACAAAAATAGTAGAAGTTTATACTGCCCCTTTCTTACTCTAAACACCAAACAACAAATGACAGAAACTGATAAACTTTGGAAATTATGGAGCTCTACCAAAATCATATATTTCTGTCCACAGTACAGGCATTCAGAAATCACACTAAATCTCTCATCAGCTATGATAAGAGACTCTTTTATGTCAAATTTCAGGACACTCAAAACCACAATCCTAAAACAATTCTGGAAAATGATAAGAAACTCTTAAATTCAGGAGAAAAGCACTTCACCACCCTATCCTCAACAACTTCAAATTAGCAAATAGTTTCAAATTTTAACATATAATTTATACAAGCAGATCTTTATCAAATATGATTCTAATAATTTACCACAATCACTTCCTCTGCATACTAAGCTCAAGTGATTATTCTCCATTAAATCCATAAAAACCCATATTATCAATAAATAATTCATCAAGCTAAAACCATATAGATGTTGACAATAGCTGCTGATGCCTTAGCATACCCCATCTCTGTCTTAATCAATAGATCCTTGCAGGAAGTCAATATACAAACCATTTGGAAATAAATATGTATCATTCATATTCATAAAGGTAACCATTCTACAAGCTTGAAAAACTTCAGACTTATTGCTATGTTACCTCCCTCTATCAAAAGTTATTGAAAACTGTCAGTAAAACAAACTTCTTCAAGACCTCCTTGGCGGCAACCTCCTATCCTCAAAAAAGCATAATCTCTGCCCTTACTGTTGCAGAAATGCAGCACTACTATAATTTTTGCCACAGAAACAAGAGTAGCCTGGTACCAATACCTTTCTTAGACATATCCAAAGCATTTGATACCATCTTACATGAGAAACTATTAGAAAAACTCATGCAACTTGGAATCAATATTTCCACCCCTGCATGGTTTCTAAGCTAATTTAACAACAATTCCAGTCTTTTCAATGGATTCTTACTCTTCCTTCCTACCAGTGTCTATTGGTGTCCCTCAATGCTCTATACTTGGCCTTCATCTATTCAATATTTTATCAATGATCACCAAACAAGCATCAATAATTCAATATGTGCATGATTCCACCTTAAAACTAGGTCTCTTTTATAGAGTCAAACACTTCGTTACTAACAGCACTAGAACACTCACTGCGTCTACTTATTTATTCCAACACTACTCAATGCCACTCCAGTGCACACTAACCCACATGCTTCACAGCTGAATAAACTAGACCAATGCTATAATAACACTGCAAAATTTACTGCAAACACATCTATCAAACCTCATAAGTGCACAGCCCTGAAACTCATTAACTGGTTGTAATTACAAAATCATCTTACCTATTCTTATTTAAAAGCTGCCCAGAGCATACTCTATTTTCCTGAAAAGTGTCCCTCACTAAAAGACTTGCTACACTGGTATATTGCAAATAGGCAGACAGACCCTACAGATAAATATCTTAGCTTAACAAGTAAAACTTAAAATTATGCTTGTGAAGCTTTGTAATCTAGGGTTATAACTAAACTCTGTAATTCACTTCTTACTTGCAATGACTCTTGGCTTTGCTCACGGTGCATTGCTCCTGGTTACTCATATTTAATAGGATTTTTTCTTCACTAATTAATTTATCTTCTCCGCTGCTAGCTTTACAACTGATACTAACTACTGATGAGAAATTAGCACTACAAAACTTCACAATGCCCCAACTGGCATTGTTTCTACCGTTACTTATTAACTGTCTTCTGCTGCTTCCTCACCTCATCTCATCATTCCTTTCCTCTTCTTCGTCTATTTTTAACCTTCCTTTTACCGTTTCTAGTTTGTATTATCACATTCTCTGTGAATACTGACATTAGATATACTTAACTTGTTTCAATGAAACGTACTTTTAGTTCATCACTTATCCAGTGATTTACAACTGCCTCACTTGCTTGTTTTTATTCTGTAATTGAATATATCTGCTATTATTTTTTTTATAATCCTAGTATAACTGTGTATTGCTTTTTTTAAGAACATTTTCCCCGGGCCTCTGCTAAAAGCGTGTTATTTTATGCATAGTGAGATATTTCTGGTAACAAATCTAAATAAATAAATACAAATCATGAACAGGAAGATAATATGCATGCCTTCCACTTGTCAGCATAGTATGATGTGTTACAGAAATACTCATGAGAAGAAATTTTGGAGAAAGTGCCTCCTCTGGCAAAATCATATACACAAACAAAAGCAGACGCACACATGCACACATCTGAAGTCTAAACAGAAGTATTACCCCTGAGAGACTTGCTTGGCTACAGACATCTGCATTACAAGCTAAAGCTAAGTGAAACTTGCAGTAGTGTATTTTAGTCTTCTGTTAAGTACAAACTTGCAGTTTTAAAAGTATTGTATTTTCATTTTTTTCTGTTTTCTATTTGTGTGTTTCTGAACAGTGTGCTGTGTGTCTGCAGTTATTTTACTATAGAGGGGGTGTTGATATCACTTCTTTGTTATCTGATATTTAATAGCCTAGAGGGATTTCTCTGTACTTAATGCTAGCCAAAAAGTTTGAGAAACCATTTTTATGCTCAACTCCTGAGAGACTTGCTTGACTACAAACATCTGCATTACAAGCTGAAGCTAAGTGAAACTTGCAGTAGTGATTTTTAGTATTTTGTTAAGTACAAACTTGCAGTTTTAAAAGTATTGTATTTTCATTTTTTTTTCAGTTTCCTAATTGTGTGTTTCTGAACGGTGTGCTGTGTGTCTCTCTACAATTATTTTGCTATAGATGGGGTGTTGGTATCACTTCTTTGTTATCTGATATTTAATAGCCTAGAGGGATTCCTCTGTACTTTAAGTGCTAGCCACAAAGTTTGAGAAATCATTTTATGCTCAACTCCTGAGAGACTTGCTTGGTTACAAACATCTGCATTACAAGCTGAAGTTAAGTGAAACTTGCAGTAGTGAATGTTAGTCTTTTGTTAAGTGCAAACTTGCAGTTTTAAAAGTACTGTATTTTCATTTTTTTCTGTTTCCTAATTGTGTGTTTCTGAAGAGTGTGCTATGTGTCTCTATGCAGTTAGTTTCCCACCCACCCTCACTGTTATTGTATTGGTATTAGTGTTGGTGGCTCTGGAATTGCCCACCCCTCCTGTAAGTCTGTATTAGAACACTCTTCCTGGGTCCATCTCATTTGCTCACTTAACTGAGTATAGTGAGATCATATTCCGAGTCTAGTGTTCACTCTACTTAATACAGAGAGAAGATTTGAGAAGGCCAGCCCACTTAGGTTCTTCCTTCCTCTCTTCTTGCACTTAAAAAAAAAATTGTTTGCACTTTATTCATTTGCTTTTACTGTATTTGTGTTCCCTCCTACTTTATTTTGCTTTTCGTAAAAGTACTGTTTTATTTATTCTGCTGCATTTATTATTACTGCTTGGTCATAGCCTGATTAAATTGTAACTGTTATTCTAAGTCTTTTGGTTTAAGTACTTGGGCTTCATACAGGCTGTTTTACATTAAGAAGGTTTGTGGTCTGCACTGTTGTGGCAGGACAGGTAGCTTACATCCTTCTAAGCTGGGAATTGCTGATTGAAGGCCTAGTGTCTGCTATTCTAAAAGTGTATTAGTTCTGGCTAAAGCACTTGGGCTTCAGGCCAGTTATTCTACATTAAGAAGGTTTGTGGTCTGCATTCTTGTGGGAGTAGAGGCTGGATTCTGCCCTTCTGAGCTTGGAATTTTTGGTCACAGGCTTATTGTCACTGCTTATTTGAACTGTTTCTTTCTGAAATTGGTGTGCCTTGTTGCTGTAGCATAGACCAGATTCAGGCCTGCTGAATCTAGCTTTGTTTGTATAACTTCAGCACTGATCCAGGCCATCTTTTTTTGGAGAAAGTTCCCCTAGACCCTAGTAAGCAAGGGTGTGGAGTTAGAACTTGTCTGATTAAAGACTGCTGGAACAGGGCTCAGTTTTGATCTTTTTTCTGGTTAATTGGGTAACTTCTTTAAATTAGTTTGTTCATTTTCTATTGTTTTATATATATATATATATATATATATATATATATATATATATATATATGTATATGTATATATGGGTCTACTTCTTTTGACCTAACTTTCATTTGCCTGACACTCATTTTCCTGACCCCATTTGACTGAAATTTCATTTGCCTGACACTTCATTTGCCTGACACTTCATTTGCCTGACAAGTATTATTAGCAAGAAAATGGAATATGCCCCCTTCCCCACTGCAGTGCGACCCTGGAGTTAGAATATATAGTTAGGGGGGTGGGGGGTGAAGCCCCCCACTTAGTTTTCTGTTACTAAGCAATATTACATCAAAAGTTAACAATATCATATGAAATGAACTGTTGTGCCCCCCACACCCCCCTAACTATATATTCTAACTCCAGGGTCGCACTGCAGTGGGGAAGGGGGCATATTCCATTTTCTTGCTAATAATACTTGTTAGGCAAATGAAGTGTCAGGCAAATGAAGTGTCAGGCAAATGAAATTTCAGTCAAATGGGGTCCGGAAAATGAGTGTCAGGCAAATGAAAGTTAGATCAAAAGAAGTAGACCCATATATATATATATATATATATACATATATATATATATATATATATATATATATATATATATATATATATATAAATAGCACTTTATTCATCTGCTTTTGCTGTATTTGTGTTTCTTCCTACTTTATTACTGGGGGCATTGACTACAACTCTGATCTGTGATATATAACAATAAGTATCCTTTTCTGTGCATTTAAACAGTTTTTTTGAGTGTATCTGCTTTATTTTCTGAAAAAAAAAACATATCTACTTGTTTCCCGCCTTTCTAAGCTAGTATCTTCCAGTTTTCAGGTTAGTGCTGAATTCAGGGTTGTGTTACAAATCTTTGTGTTTGCCCATACCTTACTTGGATAGAAGGAAGTTTCTCTGTTCACCTGTGAGAGAGGAGAGCTTTGAGCAGCCTATCTGTCCCTGGAGGTGTGGTTTCAGCCCAGAAATTAATAGTTTATTGGCCATTTTGGGCTCATTTCTATCTCTTTCATTTCCCTGCTATACATACCATATTTGCCCAGTTTTGCACACCGGGCAGCACCGGTTAGCTAGGGTAAAACTATTCCAGGCTCCACAAAGTCTCGTCTTCAATTTTTCCCTTGGAACTAGACAAACTTTCAACTTAAGCACTCAAGCCATGCATTTCTCTGCCCGGCACTTGCTCAAAACTTACAGCAAGCACTTATAAACCCTAGCACTAGACCCTCCTGTACTGTACAGATGGACAAGGCTCTCTATTCGACCTTACCAGTCATCCAGTAAGACAGTTCACTGTACCTATCCAGGCATGTCCAAAGGGCAGTTTCAGGTGTACTCTCCAGTCCAACTGGTGAATCTGGGCATTTTGAGGCAATGTTACAACTGCCTCATGTACACAGACAACCCCCTCCTCCTACCACCAAACACTAATACATGCAAGAGATGCAGTTATACAGCCTAACTAGAGGCTAAGCTCTCTCAGTCCAAGACTGGATCAGGCAGTCAAGAGGAGAAGGGAAATTCTTGCATCACACCACCAGTCTTACATAGACCCATTAAACCAACACCGGCAAAAAACACACATGAATACATGGAAATATATACGGAGGCTCTAAATAAAAATCTGCAAAACTAACAAAGACCTCCAAAGCAAAAATCCAAGCAACCTCCAACCCCCAACACAAGCCATGAAACACATACTTCACAAAACCTGTGTGCCATGCAATCACAGCCCTTAAGGCAAAATAACATACCCAACATACTAGTAATAGGTGACTCTATAGTCAGGCACAATGACGTCCCACTCACTAGGCTGAATAAGGAGAAGGTTACTGTTAGCTGCCTGTCGGGTGCCAGGATCCGCCACATAACACAAGCATTCAGGTCACTCCAGAACAAGTACAAATATGACACTGTCATTGTCCATGTTGGTGTGAAGGACCTGAGCCGTACCTCCCTGGACTACATGAAAAGAGACATGGAGGAGCTCTCTGATCACGTAGCCCAGGCTGGTATGACCCTGACCCTGAGTAGCATCCTGCCTCACCAAGAATGATACCACGCTATAAAGAAATAATTCTCAATTTAAACAATTGGCTACGTTTCTGGTGTCATTCAAAGGGGATCCAGTGTCTGTCCACCTGGGATGACATGCTCGACAAGCCACGCTGCTTCGCTAGAGACTGCTTGCACCTGTCACCCTTAGGCTTTCGAATACTTGCCAAGGCTCTTGCCACCCCCATAGTGCCTTTTTTAGGCAAGGCTCAAAAGACAAACCCACCGCCATAAATAGCAAAAGTAACAAAAAACTGAGGCTAATGCTACTCAATGCCAGAAGTCTAAACCTCAAAATGCACGCACTCGAGGCACTCCTCAGTATGGAGAAAATCGATATATGTGCAGTGACAGAAACCTGGTTTAAGGCTCCAGAGAGCACCCCAGCACTACCAGGCTACAACTCATACCATACATTTCGGCCACAGAACCCAAACTGAAATACAAAAGGCGGGGCGTATCCATATTCATCAAGGATACCCACACCTCCAGGTTAGTGGCACAGCACGATTCTTCTGAGATCATCTGCGTGCAACTAACAATGGGAAAAACTGCAATTCAAATTGTAGCTAACTACAGATCTACCACCATGTCCCAGGACCCCTATTCTGCATTTCTGGAAACACTGCGAAACATAAAGGTCCTACCAACCACCCTAATATTGGGTGATTTCAATTATCCAAACATTAACTGGGAGAACTACTCAAATACTAACTCCCTTGCCCAACTTTTCTTAGAATTTATAAACTCAAATGCCCTGGTTCAACTGGTTAACACTCCCACCAGAGGTGGCAACATATTGGACCTGGTCATCACCAGCATGGGCGACCAGTGTTCCAGACCAGAGGTCAACCCCTCGCTGGTTAGATCTAACCATAAACAAATCACTTTGGATATCCATATTCTGCCCCCACCCCTGGACAAGAAAGCCACCATGAAAAACTTTTCAAAAGGAAACTTCACATTACTTAAGACCGAGGGGGAAAGTTTCAAAGCCCCCATGCTAAGGATAACACTGTCCAAGCTGCAAAATCCTTTACTAATGCATTCTACGGGCAGCTACAAGAATGCATGGATCGTGTCATCCCAAGCAAAACCAAGACTCACTCCTCCAAGAAAAGGAAACCAGTCTGGTGGACTCCTGCCATAAACAAGCTATACAATAGAAGGAGGAAACTAGTACAGAAAATAGTAAAATCCCAAGAAGGGAAGACATCCCTGATTAGTATCAGCAAGAAACTATGATCCTTCATAAAATCAAACAAGGCGAGCTATGAAAGAAAAATTGCCAAGGACTCCAAAGATAACCACAAGGCATTCTTTAGCTATGTCAAGAATCTAAGTGGCAATGCTCAGATCTGCTCGGAGCTAGTGCAGAATGGCACAAAATACACTGAACTGACCGATATCGCCAACATCCTGGAAAACAGGTTCAGCTCAAACTTCACTACCCTCTCACCCCCAAAAAGGCCCATAACCATACCAAAAGAATGTAGAGTCCCTGAAATCACAGACACTCAGGTTAAAACAGCTTTCTCTAAAGCCAAAAACACAGCATCAATGGGACTGGACGGTGTCACAGGCTGCATCCTACATGAGCTCAAAGATGAATAAACCCCTCACCTAAACACACTGTTCAAACTCAGCCTCTCCACAGGCTACATATCCATAGTGTGGCGCACAGCAATGGTTATTCCACTCCACAAAGGTGGAGCCACAACAGACCCCAGGAACTATCACCCTATAAACCTGAGTAGCTTGGTCTGCAAGGCTATGGAGCGCATCATCATGGAACTCATTAACAGAGACATTGGGAACCTCCAAACACTGGACCTTACCCAGTTTGGCTTTGTTAAGGGCAGATCATGCCTCCTAAACTTGGTGGACTTCTTTGAGACAGTTACCAAGGCTATAGACGAGGGAAAGATGATACACACAGCCTACCTAGACCTCGCTAAAGCCTTCAAAACCATTCCCCATTCTGGTATTATAGACAAGCTCACCAGCCTGAACATAAACCCCTTCATCCCAAGATGGGTTGCCAATTGGCTCATGGACAGAACCCACATGGTGAGAGTTGCAGGAGCTAGGTCCATCTCTAAACTGGTTACAAGTGGTGTTCCCCAGGGCTCAGTCCTAGGACCCCTCCTGTTCATCATATACTTCTCAGAGGTACAGGGTAGCACAAGAGGACTATGGCTGACCAAGTTCACAGACAACTGCAAACTAGGGGCTATAATTCACTCTCTGGCTGACACAGACATCCTCCAAAAGGGTCTCACTGAGATGCACACCTGGTGTCAAAATCATGGCCTCAAGCTAAATGCCAAAAAGTGCATAGTCATCCCCTTTGGAAAAACAAAGTACCCACAAACTACCACATAGGTGGTGGTCCCCTAAATACAGAAGACATAATAAGGGATCTGGGGACCCAAATAGATAGTAATCTCACCTTTGATAATCACATTGCCAAAGTGGTTAGAAAATCCTTCTATGTGGCCCACCTAATCACAAAATGGTTTGCATACAGATCAAAAGAGGTCATTGTGCCCCTCTACTCATCACTCATCAGACCCATCTTAGAGTACAATGCCCCATTTGGGATGTACCTTACAAGACACCTGCAACAGCTGGAAAGACCACAGAAGTACCTCACCAAGAGGATCAATGGCCTCAAACAGATGCCCTATGCAGCTCGACTTAAGAAACTCCAGTTGTACTCGGTTGCATACCACCTACTCAGAGGTGATCTCTACCTGACATACAAGGCAATGTCCAACCCAGAATTGATGGACATGCTCCACCTAAAGAAAACCTTAACCCCTCGAGCCACATGCTCTAAGGATCTAAACCTCACCACAACAATAAATAGGACGTACTGGAGGGATAGATTCCTGTCCCAGAGACTTCCCATGCTTTGGAACAAGATCCCAATCTACATTAGGCAGAGCTCCTTGCTAACACTCTTCAAAAGAAACCTTGACGAGTGGATGGGAAACAGAAAGTTTACCTTGGGAATCACTTCAATGGCTCTGCTGGACAGAGGCACATGGAACTAATCTAAGGGGACGACAAAAGCCAACACATTCTGGCTAGGTTTATAAATGCCTTTGGGCAAATAGCCTAGTACCCACCTATGAACCTATGAACCTATTACATCAAAGGCTTGATTTGTATCAGGTTGAAATGTACTTCTATGGATAAGATCACTGCATTTGGACTTTACACTAAATTCTTGGTACAGTAACCTTTGAATTAATGATTTTAAGTATGGGGAATACAAGCATGAAGTCCCCAATACAAGGATATGTGGTAGCTTGCACCCAAGAAAAAAACAGTTCAGAATTTGGAGGGGGATATGCTCAGGCATATATCACTGAGGACAAAAATTGTCACCAACAGCCTATTAGCAGCCTGAGCCTACCTATTCTTCTGTGAACTTTTGATTAGTAAAAGTAAACTAGACAAAGGCTGGATGGAGCCAGGAGATCATCACATGGCCAGTAAGTAGAAAGAGAAGGCCAGCAAGAAATAAACATGATGCAAAAAAATATAATAGTCCTCTGATCTCCCATAGACTCATTAACAAGATTAGTTGAGGACATAGACTGGATGCAGTGGATCACAACATATAGGCATAGAAAAATGAATTGTATGGGCATTTTAATTTTGTTAGACAAATACCAACAACAACTTGCAGAACTTCAACTGTAGATCAACTAGCTAGAACTGCCAGAATAATCTCAGGATAATAGGCAACATAAAGGTAAGGAAAGCAGCAATCCAGTGTTTTTCATAATAAAGGAGTTACATATGCTACTGGCTGGCCAAGACCCACATGTGATAGAGTGTCCAATGGATTGCTTTGCAGTCCAAGTCAACTGTCCCCAGACATTTTATCCTAGAATTCTTTAACGAATGAAAGCTAAACTGCAATTTTCATTGAAGAGGAAGTTGGAATGTGCTTATATAATATAATGTACATATGGTTTCACCCTCACACAGAGCTATTTCAGCTTTTTCAAGTTTTGTGCATTTGTCAGTGGTATGCATCAGATATTATTATTTTACCATTAATGAGAACTGCTCTGCATGGATGCAACATGAAAGTTGGGATGCTGCAAGTCAGGAAAAGAATAGGGGAAGTCAAGGTGTCACATGCAGCAGATGTTGGGTATACAGATAGACTAGATTGTATACCTCACCCCAATAGAGGTTGGTGATTTATTCTACCATGCACCTTCTTTCCTTAAGAACCATTACCTCAGCAACATTCCTTTGACAGGCAAGAGCATATTGAATAACATACAACCATAGTCATCTCATTAGGGTGAAAAAGATGTGCTTTTTAATACCTTCTGGGCATTTATTTGCCCAAAGGAAATACGCTGAAGTAAATAGCACAGTTCGGAGCAAGCAGGCAGAGGGTAACAAGGTTACTTAGACATCATGAAATGCAAAGAGTTTAAATACCCTATGAAGTAACACATTTCATTAGATACATTGGGGCAGGTGAAAGCACAAATAATATTATTGCAGAAATGTTACAAGAATTGAAATTAAGGTGGGTGACATTTAATGAGTTGGTAAGGAAAAGGAATGGTTGGGCTTTCATGGCAAAGATGAATAAAACAAAAAGGTTGGTTGCAAAATACTTGGTAAATGTTGATTAAGCTGGCAAAGAAAGGGTATGTTTTCACTTTTAGCTATATAAAGTGTGCATTTACATGAAGTTGATTGGGACAGTAATTTTAGCAGCAGTAGAAAGGTAGTCTGGTCTGTCTAAGTTGGGAAACACACAGAGAGGCGTAAAGTGAGATCATTTTATTGGTCAGTGGGCTTTTCAGTTGGTTTAGTCACTTTTCTTTGACTCTACAAATTCCCCAGCTTCTCACGCTGTTCCATTTTGCAGTACCTTGTACAGATGCAGAAACTTAGAGACTAAATTTTCCCTATAAAACTTCCCCTGTAACTTTAGCCAGTACCCAGCAGTACAACGAGAAACTTGCCACACTACTTCAGTCATACATGCCTATTTGCAGGTTCTGTCCTCACAGTGTCTAAATTAGCCTGCTGTGCCACCCTTTTGTAGTTCACCTAAAAATTACCCGATATCATGGATAGGCACTTTTCCAATTTCAAAGCCGGCAGCTTGGTACATATGAGCGTACTGAGGCAATGCTGGAATTGCTTCATGCTTACTGACAATAAACTAATCCTTACAGAAACAGATAAGATATTTGTCAGATGTAATTACATAATGTCACTGAATGCAAGACTGTCACACAAAAGCAGCAAAGGTAGCAATCAGGTTGTCAGTAAAGGAAGCATTATACCCACCACACATAGTACTGACCTAAGAAATAGACCAACATATGCTGAGACACTTAAAAGCAACCTTCCTAAACACCAAAGACTACACATTTGTCCTACAGAAAAAAAAAGTCCGCAGTAACACCAAAAGCACTCCACCAAAACAACACCCAACACAAGACATACAGCCATACCCTTCAGCACTTCAACTGCAAAGCTAACAAGGCAAGTCAACACACTATCCAATGTTTTAATCATAGACTGAATAAGGTGAAGATTATTGTCAGTTGAGTATCAGGGCTCCAGATCCCTAATCACCAACACATTCAAGTCATTAGACCACAAGTACAGTGTGCAGAAGTGATTGTAAATGGAACCACCTACACAGAGCCAGAAGATATAGCAAATCAGCTGGCAAACAAATTCAGCTCCAATTTTACCCCTCTCTCCCTTATCCATCTCCCAGGAAATATCATCAAACAAAATTCCTACAACTTTCATGAGGCAGCAGGTCCTAAATGTTCTCTCGAAGGTGAAAAGCACTACATCAATGGGCTCTGATAATATGCCAGGATGCCTCCTAAATAGCCTGAAACATGACCTATTGGGACCACTGGAGACACTGATTAACCATAACCTCCAGACAGGCTTTGTGCCATGTGAATGGAGAACACCAGCAGTAGTCATCCCTATGCAGAAAGGCTGGCTATCAATGGATCTCAAGAACTACAGACCTATGTCTTACTAGTTGCATATGCACAACTATGGAAAGAATTATCATAGAAAAGATTAATAAGGACATAGAAAACCTTCAGATACAGGATCCAACCTAGTTTGGTTTCATAAAGGGTAGATCATACCTACTCAATCTTGTGGACTTGTTTGAGAAGGTCACCAAGGCAATGGATCTGACAAAATGGTAAACACTGCCTACCTTAACCTTGCTAAGGCATTTGATACAATACCCCACATGGGCAATGTAAGATGACTCGTGGATATAGACATAAACCCTATATTCTGCACTGGATAGCCTACTGTTTCTCAGATACTACCCAGAAAGTTAGGTTAGAAGAGACCACTTCCACAAAGATGTCAGTCACATGTGTAGCCCTTCACAGCTCTGTACTAGGTCTGCTCCATTTTGGTATCTACATCTCAGAAGTCAAAATCAATGCCAAGGTCCTCTGGGTGACCATGTGTGCAGATAACTGAAAACTAGGAGCAGTCATAGAATCCCTCCAAGACACTAACATCCTATAGGAAGGACTAATACAGACAAATGACTCGTGTCAAAGCCATGACTTAAAACTCAGTGGCATAAAATGTATAATACTACCCTTTGAGATGTCAGCCACACTCGGAAATTACCTCATCAATTACACAACCATAACAGAAGAATCAGTAGCCTAAGATTTGGGTACATATGTAAATAGTAACCTGCCTTTTGACCAGCATGTGTCTAAGGTAGTAAGGGAATCATTCTAGGCTGCTCAAAGTAAAAGCAAGGGTCTGACATCTAAGTCCAAATAAAGTCATAGTTCAACAGAATTTGGCCCTCATGAGGCCCATCATTCACTACAATACTCCCTTCAATGTGCACCCAGCAAGGCATATGCAACAACTGAAATATGCACAGAGGTTCCTCACAAAAAGAACACAGGGCATAAACAGCATGTCCTATGCAGGTAGCCACAAAGCCCTATCTCTGTAGTCTGTTTCCAAGAGTCTGTTGAAAGGCAATCTATGCCGGGCATACAAGGCATTCTCAGAGCCCACTTTAATAACTGTTTTACATATCCATAATATGAATCGCGTTAAAATTATTTGATCTAGAGATTTAACAATTTACTTACAACATAAATAGAACATGTTTGAGGGACAGATATATGTCTCCAAAAATAACTCTTATCATGAACAGGCTTCCCATCTATGTGAAACAGAGCTCTTCTCTAACCCCATTCAACAAAATCTTGGACCAGTGGGTGGAAAAACAGAAATACACCCTGATCTAGCATCTATGCCTCTAATGGACAGAGGCAGCCTGTAAATCTTGCCCTAGCTCACAACTTATCCTTAAAATAACATCTAAAGCCCATAAACTAGCATCAGGAGTCTTTAACCTAGCATACACCTATGAATCTATGAAGCCATGGTCTCCTATTAGAAATTCTGTATCTATACTTTTTTCAGAGGGTAAGTGTTAGGTATGTCTGTTGAAGCAAGTAATAAAGTTGGTGTCTGTTTTAATGCAAATCTAGGTAACTTGTGATAGAATACAGAAAAAAAAGTAATAGTAAATGAGTGGTGCAAGTTGCTTGGATTCTAGTTCTGTATTAGATGCTTCCCAGATATAGCACAGGCTTTAAGAGAAAAAAACGTGACTAGATTATCAGCCATACTAGCCATTTGTCAGTGTACAACAGATTTTCTCTTATTTATCAGAAAATGCATTCAATTTCAATAAGCTGACTGCTCAAAAATCTCTTAAGGTGAATAAATCATACAGATACTACTCATTTCAGGAGTTCTTACTAGTGGTTGTGTGTAAAATGTAAACAAATGAGGTTATCATTTTGCTTTCTGCCCTCTCTTCACAGAGCTTGTAGAGTTTGCAGTGTTTTTGAACCACTTTTTTCAAAGGATGTGTGATGCCTGTCTTATTGCAATGATCCCTGGAAATTTTTTGCAATAATTTAAATAAACATTTAGTTACGTGTTAAAAAAATTCTCAGCATGCGTCTGGAAAAATATAGATCGGATAGTGCAGCCTTGTTAAGAATGTTCTATAACTGTCAGGATAATCCACAACTGCAAATCTGTAAAGCTTGTGTGACTGTTATTGACTTTTAAAAAGCATTTGATTCTCTGCTGTGTGCATTCTGATTGAATGCTCTAGAAAGTTACAGAATTGCAGATTTATTTTTTGATTGGTGTAAAATACTCTTTGTGGTTCTTTTTGTACATATAATTACCAAAAGCAGCACCTCTGAACGTTTTCATCTCAGTAGAGGGATCAAGTAAGGATACCCATTACCCCACTTCAATTTAATCTTGTAGAAGAAACTCATATATGTTTATATATATATATATATATATATATATATATATATATATATATATATATATATATATATACATAAACATATATGTGTGTGTGTGGGGGGGTATGTATATATGTATGTGTATATGTAAATATATTTATGTGTATATCTGTATATATATATATATATATACACACACACACACACACACACACACACACACACACACACATATATATATATATATATATATATATATATATATATATATATATATGCACACACATACAGATACATTGTAGGAATTTGTGAATTGAGTTAAGAAACAGCAGACTGTTACAGATATATGGTTCTTGGATAACTGTGTGATATGAACTGCAAATTCAGAAATAGCATTGCAAGAGGTTTTATTGATGTTTGAAAAATCTGGATGTGTACCAGAGCTCATACTTAGCAAACATGAGTCAGTATGTTTACCACTCAGTTTAGCAGCTGAGGATATTCTTTACTTGGCCAAATATATGTGACTTAAGTATCAAGGACAGCATATATTCCTGGAGATTCAAATTAGTACATAATTTAGAAATGTAATTAGGGATAATAGCAGCTCTTCGATGAACCATTTCTATAATATATTATAACTAGGGGCACAGAATTTCTCTACTTACATTTTCTTGTGAAAATAGACCAGGCAAGATGCTTCTGCTGCCAAAAGATCTTTTTGCCTCCAAACATGTTCCCATTCTAGGGTGGAATCAAGCTATTTCTAAATCATTGAGGCTGGTTATGGATTTCATATGGAGGAGAAAAGGCCAATAATACCACAGAAGAAACATATGTATTCCATTAACTCATTACAGCCCAGTGAAGCCTCTGAGCATTTCTGCAAATACATCCTATTGATGCTCTAGGTATCAAATATTGCTTATTTGCATTAATAATTCCAAAACCATGCTACATACAAGGTTTTAGAAGATTTCATCTTAAAGCTTACAGAACAGCAAACATAAATGTGTTGATGTTTGACCTCTGTCTATTGCACAGAAAATGATATTGAATATTATTTGAATACTATTTGTATTTTAATAATGTTCACATTTCTGTAAATATCTCAACAACCAAGTGATGCAGACAGAACTGCTTAACTTCACATGAAAAGTCACAGCTGTACAAAGATAATGTTGCTGGCAGCAGAGCTGGATCAAGGTCAAATGGGGCCCTAGACAGGGTAATAGATTGAGGCCCCTAGAGCAGGCGTCCTGGAGCAACCCCCTACCATCCTCCTCAGCAGCCCCCTCCCCAGCCATTCCATTGATATTTCTAGGCTATTTCTCCCCAGTTACCATAAACACTGTTCAAACCTATCAATGTGTATACTGTTTTCTTATTTACTTTTACAGTGATTACAGATATTGAAATAAAATATCACAAACACTGATAGCCATTTGCTAAACAAACAGAGTCTCAGAATGAAGACATACTTAGCATGAACAGTAAGCTTCTCTGCCATTGAAACCCACATTCATTGAAATGGCAATTACACCCACATTCAAATAAAATCTACCTGGCCAGTGGAGAATTAAGTTTACCTTTGGGCTATTTTCAAAACGTAGGCTCCTTGCACACATTTTTAGGGCCATACATACATGTATGTGTTTTTTGATTCACCTTCCTGAGTGTATAAATTATATTCCTTGTATAATACAGCACCACTTGTTGAATGTATGCATGCTAAATTTGTAGTTTTGAACATTTTTCCAGTAGGCAATTAAACAAAAACGTGTTACCCAATAATGACAAAACTGCACATTTCAGAACATTGTAACCATAAATGGCCACTCAAACATTTGTCATTACAATCCACCAGTATCAGTCAACAAGCACAAACTCTGCAGAAGTAGAAGTCATCTGAATAATTCCAGATTAAAGAGATTTGTAAATAATGAAAAGGTTGCTACTGGCAAACAGCTTTATATTTCAGTGTTTCATCTACAAATTCAGTTTCTGCTGCCTTTGAGGAATTAATTGCCTATGGTACATTAAAAAATAGGTAAGCTGGTAATATTGCAATAGGGAATGACTGACAAACTGATAATAAGTTCATAGCTAGTAGGCATCTCATATAAAGGAGGGAACACTCAGGACTCCAGAACCCCTATCCACCCTTAAAATGCACCAAATAATCTGTAATCAAAGGGCACTGCAATATCAACACTCCATATACACGGTGTGGGAGTAGAATCCAGAGTATTCTTCACAAAAGGCAATTATGCTACTAACACTCCTTTCAAATTCTACAGCACAGACAGTGACTGCCATTTGTAAAAAAAAGTTAAGCTGCACATTGAAAACAGACATAGCACGAACAACAGTAAACCTGTTTTCACTTGAAATCCACAATCCTGTGAAAATGTACTGAAACTCATAATCCATTGAACGTGCACTGAAAATCATAATTTCTGAAAATGTATTGAAACTAAAACTCACATTTCCATCAGCAGTCTGGTTGTTGGTGTAGAGGTTTCAGTCTCTTGTCTCCTGTAACCAAGTTACAGGATCAAGCCTGATCAAGTTAATAGACTAGCCACGCCCCAAGAAAACGAGGGCATTACATGCCATACCCCCATACTTCTCACCCTCTTAGAACAAGAAATCTGGACAAAACCTAGAATAATGGGGGGGCAAAGGACCCAAACAGGGAAAGATTATTAATACTGTTCTTATAGACTTAGAAAGTTGCTAGAATAACATTTGTCTTAGCATGCATTTTCTGAAGGAAATGAATTCTGCAACTCAAATGTATGACATTATTTAGTTATTTCCATCGTTGGTGATTTGCCAGAAACCCACAGATTGTATATGAGGCAGAAATCTGGACATTTTGCAAAAATCTGAACAGTTGAGAGGTATGCACACCTCTCAGCCTCTTAGTGCAAGAAATCTGGACACAGCCTAAAATAATGGGGATACAATGGCCCAAAAATAGGGATAGATTTTATATATTGCTCTTTTTAACTCAGAATGTTTCTAGAATAACAGGATTTGTGTTATCATGCGTTTTCTGAAGGATGTGAAGTCTGAAACTCATATATATGTCCTTATTTATTGAATTCAGTCCTCTGTGATTTGCCAGAAAACCACACATTTTATGAGAAACAGACTAAAATTTTGAGGCTAAACCTGGACAGTTCAGAGGTATGTTAAACACACACACACACACACACACACACACACACACACACACACACACACACACACACACACACACACACACACACACACACACACCTACCATCTCTCTGCTCACATACACATATATCTACCTTCTCTCTGCCCCCACTCACAAACACACACACCCACACACACCCACACACTCACACACACACACACACACACACCTACCTTCACACACACACACACACACACACACACACACACGCACATGCACGCGCACACACACACACACACACACACACACACACACACACACACACGCACACACACACACACACACACACACACACACACACACACACACACACACACACACACACACACACCTACCTTCTTTCTCCTCTTACACAACACACACATGTATACACACACCTAATCTCTCAGACATCAGTGCACACACACACACAAACACACCTTGTCTCTCATACAAACAGAATGACTTGTGTGACTAGTACTACTGTACGGTACAGAAACCTGGGCAGTAAGGGCAGAACAGTTGAAGAAGCTAGAGGTGATGGAAATGAAGTGCCTGAGAAAGGTGGTAGGATGCACACTGTGGGACAGATGAAGAAATGAGGACATAAGAGCAGAAGCCAAAGTAGCTCCAATTGCAGAAAAGATCAAAGAGAACAGATTACGGTGGTTTGGGCACATGTGTAGAAAAGCAGAAGACAATCTGGTGAGGAAGATTTGGGACAGACAGAAAGAAAGTAAGAGGAACCAAGAACATCTAGCAAAGAGGTGGATGGATTGTGTGAAAGAAGATCTGCGACAATCAGGCATGAGTGTTGAAGAAGGCAGGAGTGTGGCACTGAATTGAGAGTGTTGGTGACACTTAATACGATACCTCGACCCCATGTAGATAAAAAATGGTAAAAAGGGGGCTGATGATGAATACACATAGATATGCATACACACACTTTCTCTCTCATACAGAAACATCAGATCCACTAGTTTAAATTATACGCACACACATGCACACACGGATAATTGCACTTACCTTCTCTATAAATAGAATGGATAGTTTAAATTCCACGTGCAAGTAAGGAATGGGTTTACATCCTGGTTGGCATGCATTTGTGTGACACACATATGGTCCTTCATAAAGGAGAAGACACCACCATCGTGGTGTTAAGAAGTATTAATTTAATTTTTATATTTTGAAACCTCCTGGCCAAAGTGGGCTCCCATAGCCATGGGGCCCTAGGTGACTGCCTATGTCACCTAGTGCTGGATTCAGCTCTGGCTGGCAGTACGTGTGTTGCTTGAATGGTTACCTAGATATTGTAAGCTATTTACATAACATATACACAATTTGTATTTATTGTGTTTATTGTGATGCCCATTGAAAGTTAGAGTACAAATTCAAAAGGCCACCATTGGAGGGAATAAGTTAAGAAATGGGGTCTTGACCTGATCTGTTGTGCAACGGTGGCTGCAGAAGTTAAATTCTGCCAATCCCAAGCAACCCTTACCTCATTATAGGTACTGACAGAAGTTTATTCAGCCAGAAGCAATAGTTCTGCAGCAGAGATATTAAAACCCTAATGGAAAATCTGGGATCCAGGAGGTTAGGATAACAGAGCTATTGCACGCTGAGTGAAGTAAAGCTTACAGGTCCCAGCAGTAGACATACAGGGTAAGATTTGGGTGAACTCTAAATATAAAGTAGAAGAACATTAAATTTGTCTGAAGTCATGGATGATTAAGCAGATCTTCTGGACTGGCTTTTAACCTAATTGTCAAGTCTCTTAATGGCCAGACAAACAGCCAAATGTCAATATCACATGATGGCAATACCTCTAGTTAAACAACATGTGACTCAAATTGGTTTTACATAGGGGAGTGCTTTTCTGTCACTGTAAAGAGCTTTAGTCATGAAGGATAGTTAATAGTAAATTTATGACAATTGTATATATCCTGGTGGAAGATAGCATTCAAGGGACAGACATGATAGATAAGAATTAATGGCAGAGCTTTCTAGGAGAAGAACTCAAACCAGCAGGGTCTCTACGAGTATTAGATTTACAGGTGACCTTGTATCAGTTTTCATGCAATGAGACCATTAAACATTTTAAGGGGTACACATTTACAGCACTCACCACCTCAATCCAGGGTGGAAAGGGAAGGCGGGTAAGCAAAATACTGAAAATACACTACTTGGGTAGGGAGCAATTTTACGCCTGGGTTAACAAGAAAATAGATTCTCCCCTTATCTGTAGTGAGATTGTTGTTACTGGGGATCAAGATAGATGGTAGGATACAGAGGTAAGGGTATATGGTGACACCACATGTTACCTTTAGTCATATGTGATCTGGTTAGGAGTTGGAAAGAAATTAATATCAGTTTCATCACACTGTAACACTGTTATGTCAATAAGCTAAAATTATCTAATGACCTGTCTGCTGCACAAAAGATGCTTGAAGATCTGTGGAGCATTTTTCATTTGGGGTGATATAATCATATGTTAACATTTATAATGATTTACGGGGGGGGGGCAATCCTGTCTGGATGGATAATGTATATAATTGTAAGCTTGTGCTGCTAGCACATAAAATGTATTTTCTGCTGATTCTTTTTTTTTGGGGGGGGGGGTGCAACAGTTTTTACACTGGAAATGTATTAAGGTTTATGACAGTTACAGGCTTAGTTTATATGTAACGTGGTTCTGATTTTTGTTTTACATTTTCTGATGTTGAGAACAATTATTTGAATAATGGTGCTTTTCAGGAAAAAAAATGTGCACACAAATCAAATGTACACACACACACACACACACACACACACACACACACACACACACACACACACACACACACACACACACGAGCCTCCAAGAATTGCACTGCTAGATAGTACACACAAAAGAAATCTCATTCAGATAAGTCAGCATAGTTACATACAATATACATTTACAGAACTATTTTAATAACCAAATATTATAAATGTTAATACAAAAAAAGTAGTGCATATAATACTGTTTTCTTATTTCTTTTTTTTTTTTTTTTTTTTTTTTGGAGCTTGACAAAGGAAGGAAGGATATAGTGGCTGTAACTAATACAGAAGTGTTATGCCTACATAAGAGAGTGAATACCAGTTACTGTTCAGTTCTTAATATGTCTCAAAAGGCTCCTGTGAAAATAACCTAAAGGCATTGTTTGAGGAAAATGTCAACTAGAACTATAGATATTATAGTATAACATGAAGGGTCCCTGGCTTTTGTAGACATGTTGAGAGTAAGGTATTCGTCAGAATTTGCTAAAATATGCATGATTGATCTAACATTTTGTCAACTTAAACTACATAGTATTATTGTAAAAATGTGCTGCATCATCATATCACAGAAACAGTGTGTTGTGCTGTGAAATATAAATGCATCAGATTTAAAAGAGGGCAGGCTATTGCGTTCATATTATTTTATACTGATTTTTCAGATACCCTCCCTTCAGACAGCTAAGAGCAGCATTTTATCCAAAAACAAAACAACCTTAATAGGTTCTAATAATAGGACATAGAACCTTGATTTCTATCACATACTTGCTTCAAGACATGTTTGCATTTGTCTATCTAAATAAGTGAAAATAGTGAAAAAATACAGAAAGCAGACAGTGTTTCCTTATGCCAGCCCTATTGTGCATGAGATTGTTGTTCTGTCTTACACGTGCTCTGTCAGATGTGCTACATCAACCTACACTAAAAAAACTGCAGGACAGTACAAAAGCCAGAACACTCTGGCCTCTTCAGCACTATTTATTTAGGTTCCTAGGTTCATAGGTTTATACTAGGCTATCTGCCCTAAGGCATTTATAAGCCTAGCCCAGAGTTTTGTGGCTTACGCCACCCCTTATGTTAAAAAATACTGTGCCCATTAGTTTGTTGTGCCTCTGTCCAGCAGTGACACAGAGATGATTCCCGGGGTAAACCTATGATCTCCCATCCACTGGTCAAGATTTCTCTTGAACAGAGCCAGCGAGGTGCTCTGCCTCACATGGACCGGAATTTTATTCCACAACATAGGGAGTCTCTGGGTGACAAATCTATCCCTCCAGCATGTCCTATTTATATCCGTGCTAAGGTTTAAGTCGCTTTCTCTAGTGGATCTGGTAGATTTGGATTTTTTGAGGTGGAGCATGTCCATTAATTCCGGGTTGGACATGGCCTTGTATGTCAGGCACAGGTCACCTCTGAGCAGACGGTATGCGACTGAATAGAGCTTGAGTTTCTTCAGTCTGGCAGCATATGACAGATTTTGGAGTCCCTTTATCCTTTTGGTGAGGAACTTTTGGGGTCTCTCCAATTGCTGCAGGTGTCGGGTGAGATACATCCCGAATGGGGCATTGTACTCGATCATTGGTCTGATAAGTGAAGAGTACAGGGGAACAATGACCTCACTTGATCTGGATGTGAATTCCTTCATGATCAGGTGGGCAATGTAGAAGGTTTTTCTAACCACTTTAGCAATGTGAGTGTCAAAAAGGCCACTGTCAACCTGGGTCCCCAGGTCCCTGATAACCTCTTCTGTGCTTAGTGGATTGCCACCTATATGGTAGCTTGGGGTTACCTTGTTTTTCCCGAAGGGTATGACTATACATTTTTTGGCATTTAACTTCAGGCCATGGCTCTGGCACCAGCTATCAGTTTCCGTGAGACCCCTTTGAAGGATATCTGTGTCCGATGTACTTTCCACTATGGCTCCCAGTTTGCAGTCATCTGCAAACTTTGTCAGCCATAGTCCTCCTATGTTTGCCTGTACTTCTGAGAAGTAGATGCCGAACAACAGGGGGCCAAGGACTGAGCCCTGTAGGACACCACTTGTGACAGGCTTGGAGTCTGACATGGCGCCAGCTACTCTAACCCTGTGGGTTCTGTCCTTTAGCCAGTTTGCAACCCATCTTGTGACATATGGGTTTACATTTAAGCTGGTAAGTTTCTCTATAATACCCGAGTGGGGTATTGTGTCGAAAGCTTTTGCAAGGTTAAGGTAGGCTGTATGGACTGCCTTTCCCTCATCAATGGCCTTGGTGACTGTTTTGAAGAAGTTGACCAAGTTCAAAAGGCATGATCTGCCCTTGACAAAGCCAAACTGGGTCGGGTCCAATGTCTGCAAGTCCCCTATGTCTTTGTTTATGAGTTCCATTATGATCCTCTCCATAGCTTTGCAGACCAGGCTTGTTAAGCTTATGGGGTGGTAATTACCAGGGTCCTTAGAGGCACTGCCTTTGTGGAGTGGGACCACAGTTGCCGTACACCACTCCTTTGGCACGTATCCTGTGGTAAGGATAAGATTAAACAGCTGCCTTATGTGCGGGTTTAGTTCCTCATTGAGTTCATGTAGCACACAGCCGGGGACACCATCCGGTCCCATTGATGCTGTGTTTTTAGCATTAGAGAGAGCAGCTTTCACCTGCGCATTGGAGATGTCTGGGAGGCTGCACTCCGCTGGGATAGTTATCTCTCCGTTAGGGGGGGAGAGGGGGGTGAAGTTTGCACTGAACCTGTCTGCCAGTATGTTGGCTATGTCTGTGGGTTCAGTGATATTTGTATCATTTTGGACTAATTCTGAGCATATCTGGGAGTTTCCACCCAGGTTTCTAACATAGCTGAAGAAGGCCTTATGATTGTCTTTTGAATCTATGGCAATTTTTCTCTCAAAGTTGGCCTTGGATGATTTTATGAGTGCTCGTATTTTTTTACTAATAATGATCAAAGGTGTCTTCTCTTTTATGGATTTTGCTCAATCATGTAACAGCTTTCTCCTCTTATTGTAAAGTTTGTTTATGGCTGGGGTCCACCAGACTGGATGTTTGCCCTTGGTGGAAAGAGTCTTGGTTTTATTAGGGATTGCCTGATCCATGCAGTCCTGGAGGTGTTCGTAGAAGGCATTTGCAAGGGCTTCCGCAGCTTGGGTTGTGGTTTCCACTGGCTCTAGGGCCTTGAAGGATACCACACCAGTCTTGAGTAGTGTGAAGTTTGCTTTAGAGAAGTTCTTCACTGTGGTCTTTTTTGTTTGGGGTGGGGGCGGGATGTGGATATCCAGTGAGATTAGTTTATGATCTGATCTCACCAATGAGGGATATACTTCCGGTGTGGAGCATTTTGTCCCCATGTTTGTGATGATGAGATCTAGTATATTTTCTCCTCTTGTGGGAACGGTGACTAGTTGTTCCATGGCATTTGAATTTATGAACTCTAGGAACCTTTGGGCTAGAAAGTTTGGGCTTGAGTAATGTTCCCAGTCTATATTCGGTAGTTGAAGTCACCCAATATAATGGTGTTTGGAGATACATTTATACCCTCCAGTGTCTTCAGGAAGGCTGTGTGGAGTTCCTGAGTTTGAGAGGGTGGCCTGTAGCATGCTACAAATTGTAGAGCAGTTTTGCCTATGGTTAATTGCACCTGGATGGTTTCCAATGCTTCGTGCATTGCCACCAACCTGGAGGTGTGGGTATCCTTGATGAATATGGATACACCCCCTCCTTTTGTGGTGTGGTCCGGGTTTTGGGGCCGGAACGCATCATATGATGTAAAACCTGATAGTGCCGGGGTGCTCTCAGGAGCGTTGAACCAGGTTTCAGTCACAGCACAGACATCAATGTTCTCCATACTGAGAAGGGCCTCGAGTGCGTGCATTTTGAGATTTAGACTTCTGGCATTGAGCAGCATTACCCTTAGTTTCTTCCCATTTTTGTTTTCTAGGGTGGTAGGTTTAGAATTTGAGCCTTGCCTAAAAAAGGCACTATGGGGGTGGCAAGAGCCTTAGCCAATATCCGGAATCCCAGGGGTGACAGGTGCAAGCCGTCCCTTGCGAAGCAGCGTGGCTTGTCAAGCATGTCATCCCAGGCAGACAGACACTGGATCCCCTTTGAATGACACCAGAAATTAAGCCAATTGTTAAAGCTGATCATCTTGTCTCTATGTTGTGGCATCATTCTTGGTGAAGGAAGGATGCTGCTCAGGGTCAGGGTCATACCTGCCTGGGCTACATAATCAGAGAGCTCCTCTATGTCTCTTTTCATGTAGTCCAGGGAGGTATGTCTCAGGTCGTTCACACCAGCATGGACAATGACTGTGTCATATTTGTACTTGCTGTGGAGTGATCCGAGTGCTTGTGTTATGTGGCAGATTCTAGCGCCCAATAGGCAGCTTACTGTGACCCTCCCCTTGTTCAGCCTGGTGAGTGGGATGTCAGTGTGTCTGACTATGGAGTCACCTATGACAAGTATGTTTGGTGTTGTATTTGGCCTTAAGGGCTGTGACTGCTTTGCACACTGATTTTGTGGCTTATGTGTTGCCTGTGGTGTGTCATGAGGTGGCAGTTGCTTGGGTGTCTGCTTTGGAGGCCTCTGCTCTTTAGGTAAATTTTTGCTCAGAGCTTCCGAGTATGTCTTTGTGTGTTTATGTGTTTGATTCATTGTTGTGATAGCTTTATGTGAGACTGGTTTTGTGGTGTGTGTAGTTGCCTTCTCCTCCTGTCTGGTCTTGCCAGTCCTGAGTTGAGAGAGCTCAGCCTCCAGTTTGGCTAAATAGCTGCATCTCTCGCAAGTATTTGTGTTATGTGGGAGGAGGAGAGAGTTGTCTGTGTACATGAGGCAATTGTAACATTGCCTCAATATTCCCAGATTCACCAACTGGACAGGAGAGGATGCCAGCATCTGGCCCTTCGACATGCTAGAGAAATTGAGAAGTTAGGGGTGTAACTGAATAAGAGAGGACTTAGTAAGGAAGTGGGTACTCCTGAGGGGGGTGGTTCGCTAGTGAGGGACTTTGTATAATACAGAAGTGCTAAGCCTGAAAAGAAGATGCTTTTAAGACAAGTGCTGAGCTTTTTTTTTTTTGAGAAAAAAAAAGCTTTTTAGGAACAAGTGCTGCGCTTTTTAGTTAAGGGATATACTGTTTAGATTACTAGTAGAGCAGTTCTAAGGGAAAAAATGAAGAACAGACTTTATGGAGCCAGAAAAAGTTTAACCTTGTTAAACCGGCGCTGCACGATGCTGCTCTAGTGGCAACTCCGCGCTAAATCGCACTAAAGCATGCTAAAGAGTGCTTGATAGCAGAGGCTGGAAAGAGCCAGGAATTGACCCAATACGGCCAATAAAACTACAGTTTCAAGTCAGTAACCACTCCCACGGGGGGCAGGGAAGCTGCTCAATGTTTTTCACTGCCACTGATCAACAGAGAGACTTTCCTTTAGCCCAAGCAAAAATGGCCTCACAGAAACTTACAAACAGTTCAATAACAGCAAGCCTGTAACTGAACTTTTTTAAATCTCAGAAAAGTGGGAAAAAAGCAAGATTTTTTTTTTGTTTTTGTTTTTTCAGAGATAGCAGAGGTTCACAAGTAATATCAAGTTATAACAGTGCAGTAAATGACCCCACACAAGAGTGCTAGGTCAAAGACAGAAAATATGCAAGTTTTGAGAAAAAAATATTTTAAAATTAAGTGCAAACAGGAAATTCAGTAGACAGCTTCCTTAACTCTGACTTTAGTCCTCTAATTGATAATTCCAAGTCACAGCTGTTGGAAATGTAACTATCCTTCTGCCCTGATATACTACCATATAGGGTCTAAAGTCGTATGACAAATGTCTTATAAGTGAATGTAATAAATCTCATTTAAGTATGAGAAATGCATGTGATACTACAGTGAACTGTGTGATGATATTACAAGTTTATGTTTAAACACATTCAGATGTATTGCAGTTGCAAAAACATCAATAGTTGTGGTTTCACTTCTTTATAGCTTGATAGACAGAACTCTGCAATGCCAAATCTGGAAGTTGCTATTTCCAGCTGCCTGCTGAAATACGTAGAAGTGAGAAGCGGTTTATTTCTAAATTCCAGGCTGATGCAAATTTAGTTTACTGCCAAGAATATACTATATCTATAGTATGGTAGCAAAGTTCCACTAAGTAACCTGACAGCAAACCTTGAAAACATGGGTTTAGCTCTACAAATCACCTGTTTTATAAGCATTACCCTACTACTCGTGGATGACGTTTGATTTCTCTACCACCAAATGACCAAGGTTTAAGATACCAAGGACTGGACTGCCTGCAGTGGAAATCACAGCCAGCAAGATGTACTGACAGTGATGCACTTTTTATGGTGCCATTTCCCTTCTTCAAGCTGGTGTCTGACCGTAGAGTTAGTAGATATAAATTGGGTGAGTGTGGGGTGGTGGTGAGGCTTGCCCCCTGCAAAAGCACTTAAATTATAGGGTTCTGCCATTTATGTTTGGGGAATCACAGTCTTGTGATTTTGGTCATCAGAGATTTGGCATTTAATGCCCAATGTGGAAACACTTGTAAGATGGGGTCTATATTAAATCACCAAATTCTTAAAAATGCGAATAGTGATTAACCGACCCTATGTAAGTGAAAGCTTACAATGCTGAAGTGTCAGAACAGCGATTTTTTTCCAAGGGAATAAAATCGCTGTTCCAACAAAAATAAATAAATAAATAAATGAAAATCAATTTCAAACATTACATTAAGTGGGGGGCTTCACACCCACACCCCCTGATGTGGGGGGGCTGCACCCCCCCACACCCCCCTACTTAAATATACCAACCCCGAGACCGCACTACAGTGCTGAAAATGGCAAAGAACTGAAGCGGCCAAGTGAATTCTTCCCCAGGGAAAGAATTTGCTAAACAGCCACTTCGATATTTTGCATTTTCAGCCTTTTAAGTTTGACAAAGACGCATTCGAAAGAATGCGTCCTCCGTCTTGTAATATAGACCCATAAGATGGTAATCTTGTACACCTTTTGGTATATAAAAACATATATAATGTTCTTTATGACATAGTTGAAGTATCAAAACATCAAACATCTGTCACACTCTCAAAATGGTTTGAATCACAAAGATTCAAAAACACAATACTTTGAATCACACGTATCTACGGTGCCCCCCTCCCACACCCTCTGCTACTTATATGTAGCAACTGTGAGATCATAATGCAGTGGGGAAAGGGCAAATTCCTCAATCCCCACTGTACAGTAATCTCACACAACAGTACATCGATCAGCTGATTTTCAATCACCTGTACCAGCGTTTTTTGCAGTTCAACAAGTAAATTTGTCAGTTGGTTGAATGGAACCTATATATATATATATATATATATATATATATATATATATATATATATATAGCTATATAGATATAGATATATATATATAATATATATAATATATATATATATATATATATATATATATATCTAGAGAGAGAGAGAAAGCAAGCGTGAACGAGAGACATTGCTGTACCTGAAGCAAAAGTTGTGTATTTTGCCTTCAGCATGTTTACATTCTGCATCATTTCTGTCTCTAGTTGAAAGAAACCTCTCATGTCATTTGACACAAAATGTGTCTGACAGTGCAATATATTCTCCTATGATTAAGTTTGATTCTGAAGTAATGTTAATGTGTAGATTGTTTTTCTTTACTCAGTCTTAGTGGTGCTGCGGTAGCATTGTCACCTCATAGCAAGACGTTGTCCCATTCAGTTCTCAGCTAGAGCATCTACTGTGTGAAGGCATACATGAATGGGGCATGCCTTCGTTTAAGGTTGTGTGTTAGGGCTGGTAACCCGGTACGTAAAAATCCACTACCAATCATTAGCGGACCGGAGTTCCCGCTGTGGCGACCCCTAACCGGGAAAAGCCGAAAGACACAAACAAGTCTTAGATAATCAAATACAGAATTTCATTTACAGTGCACTTTTACCTATCTAAGCCTCTGATTCATGAAGATTTGCAAGTGATTAGTGAAAATGTAATTCTGCCACATAAGGTTATGCTTCCCAGCACATATATGATTCTTTATGACACAACATAACAGTAATCCGACACCAAGAAACAAGCTATATCACATAGTTTATTACTTTCACCTTATGAAGTAGTAACAAGGTATAATAAACAGTTTATTGCCCTCACCTTATGAAGTACCAAGTACTGCCAAGATCATACTGTGATGTGCCACAGTTTGCAACAGGATAAAAAAGAAATATAATGCCACACCACAACTGTGGACCCACCACTGACCCTGGGATTTATAGGCCCATCAGCCTGACAACTCTTTGTAAAGCCATGGAACATGCTTTAACTGACCTGATAAACTATGATATTCACAATCTCCACAGGATAGACCCACAACAGTTTGCCTTTGTCAAGGTCAATGAATCAAGTTAACTTCTTCTAAAGGGTAGTACAGATTGTTGCCAGCAGTTATGATGTCCACACAAACTACCTTGACCTGGACAAGACATTATACACTATTATCATGCTAGCATAGTTAGTAAACTTAATACATTAAAAATGGATTTTTTGTAGTAAGATGAATAGTGAATTGTATAAAACACAGAACCCACACTATGCACGCAGCTTGTGCCTTATTAGGGAGTATGAAGGTAATCAACGATGCCCCACTTGATTCAGTTCTGAGACCTCTTTGTTTAATATTTAGTTATCTGATCTTCAGACCATAAACCAAGACATCTGGTTAACCAGTCTGCAGATGACAATAAACTGGAGTTCATTATCAAGTCCCTTCTTATGCCAAAGCCCTTCAGCAAGAACTTCCAGTTGTAAGTACCTGTTGCACTAAAATGGGCTCATATTAAATGCTAAAAAGTATAGCACTGTAATATTGTGACATTTAGTAAACAATTCTTCCTTCAGCATACAACACAGACTATACCCCACTCCAAAATGAGAATATTGTTAAAGACCTTGGAGCTTATGTTGATATTTCCTTCTGCTTTGATCATCATGTAACATTAGTTCAGAAAATCCTTCTACTTAGCACAGCTAATTGCCAAAAGAATATTATCCAGATCAAAAGACCTCATTGTCCCCATACTGATAAGGCTAATTATTGAATATAATGTCTCCTTAAGGATGTACCTTATTAGACATATCAAACAACTGGAAAGACCACAGACGTCCCAAAATCAGACGATTACTCACTTAAAAACTCTAAAGTATCATAAAAGACTGGAGGCACTGTCTGTTTATTCTATATGTCACAGACATCTGAAGGGATATCTATGCATTGCCTTCCATACCATTAAGGATCCAGTGGTTCTGGATTTCTTGTATCTCCATAAACCAAATAGTCCCACAAATATCAGAACCGGGGATCTACATTTTCATTAGCAGTAATAAAAAAATAGTGGTAAGACAGATTCATTACACAGCACCTTCTCCAGCTCTGGAATAATGTCAAATTAAGCAGCGTGATACATCACCTTCCTTCAGAGAAGAACTCAAGGATTTGGATGCAAAATTCTCCCCTTTCCTGACTGGCTTAGCCCTCCTTGAAAAAGGAGGTACAGTCTAAATGTGGCAAGACGAAAATGACCAAAAGACTCAATTGCCTTGTATTTCTTCAGATTCCTGTGATTCTTAATGTTGCAGGACAGAAGGAAGAGAAAGGTGAATAATGTGAATGGCAGTGTGCATACAGAACTGGAAAATAAATACTGCAATTTACCACAAAAAGATCATTGCAATAAACAGAGTACATCACGACCAAGCAAACTGAGTCACTGCAACTTCAGATGACCATTTCTACAAATTACCATACGATTACATGGAGATGCGTAGCAAAAATGCTGGCATGCAGCACTCCACAGAATGGGAAATAGACAGTCTTTGAGCTAATGAAAACCATGTGTATAGATCTCTTTGCCAACAGTGACTGCCCTACTGCTTGTCAAATGACATATCCATGAGGAACCAACTTGTCAAAACCAGTTCAATGAAGCTGAACTCTCTGATAGCTGTTTTTCATATAAAAGTACTGTTTGCACACTTTTTAACAGTGCACCAACAGTAAATCTTTCTTTTGGGAACATTTTTCCCTTTTTATGTTTGTACAACTGTTGAGATTTGTGTGTGTGTGTGTGTGTGTGTGTGTGTGTGTGTGTGTGTGTGTGTGTGTGTGTGTGTGTATTTATATATATATATATATATGATTGGAGATGTGCTGGGCTTGCCCCAACTTGGGGAAGCAGGGTGCAGTAAACGTTTGCAAACACAGTTACATTTAATTTTTTTTCCTGGAGTTGATTTGTTGAGCAGAGTTGCTTTGTGAGTTTTTCTTTTAACTGCAGACGGACATAAGGAATACAAGTTAGTGTGCCCACTGTAAGAGTACTAGCATACATACATACATACACACACACACACACACACACACACACACACACACACACACACACACACACACACACACACACACACACAAATGTGTGTGTGTGTGTGTGTGTATATATATATATATATATATATATATATATATATATATATATATATATATATATGTATATATATATATATGTATGAGTCTACTTCATAACACTGAAATTTCATAATGTTGAATTTCATAACATTGAGACGATAACATCAAAAATTCAAAACACTGAATACCCAAAACATTGAAAACTCAGAACATTGAAAGTGTGCTTCATAACATTGAAAACTACATTGCACAAGAAAATAAGATCCCCTCCACCCACGAGCACACCTTCTACTACATTTATGCAGGGGGGGTAAGCCCCCCTGCAGCCCCCATTTGGGGGATTCTGCCTCCCACACTCCCCAAAAAATTAAATCTACTAACTCCAGGATCACACTACAGTGGAAAAAAGTTAATTTCCTAACTTTAGTGTATGAACGGTCACCACTAGGGAGAATAGCATATTGGATCTTACCCTTACTAATATGGGAGTATCTTGCACCACCCCTAATATAGTTTCATCACTTGTCAGGTCTGACCATATAGCAGTCTCCTTCGAAATAAAACTGAAACCAGAGATCTTTTCAACCCAAAGTACCATTAGAAATTTCATTAAGACTAACTACCTACTCCTAAGTGATACATTGACAAGCTTCAAATCCCCACCAAACCCAGTCAACTCCACTGAATTTGCAGAAATTTACTCTACAGTATACAAGCATGTAAACAGGTGCATTGATGCTGTTGTACCCAATAGGAATAAGTGCATGGCAAACCCTAGTAACAATCCCACATGGTGGAATCAAGATATCAACAAGCCTTATAATAAAAGGAAAATAATGATGATCAATATTAATAAGAGTAATTAACTGAATGTTAGAGCCCTTGTCATTGAAATAAAAAAATCAGGAGGTTAATAAAATTTACCAATTTCAAATTTGAGGTTAAAATAGCTACCGAAGCCAAAGACAATCACAAGGCATTTTAATTAAGTCTGTAATCTCAAAAGCACAATACACCAATGCATTGAGCTGATTATGAACAATGTTACCTACATTGAGGCTAAAGATATAGCTAACCTACTGGCCAATATATTTAGCTCTGACTTCACCCATCTCTAACCTTCATCTGGCCCTCAAATTTATACCTCAAACTGGCTTAATTCCATTTATCACACAAGACCAAGTCTTAAAAGTGCTATCAAAAGCTAAAAATACTGCATTGTTGGGTCCTGACTATATCACTGGATGTATCTTAAATAACATGAAGCATGATTTAGCCACATTCATAACAACATGCTCAATCTCAGCCTCCATATAGATTTTATTCCAAGTGAATTGAGAACAGCTATAGTCATTCCTTTGCATAATAGAGGACCTTCAACAGACCCAGGCAATTACAGTCCCATAAGTCTGACCAGCCTCATATGCAAAGCCATGGAAATACTTATCATGGATTTAATCATTCAGGGCATAGGGAACCTCCAAATGCTAGACCTTTCTCAGTTTGCATTCATCACAGGCATGTCATGCTTACTCAACTTTGTAACTTTTTTTTTTTAAAAAGATCACCAAAGCCACGCGTGAAGGCAAATTGGTGCACATACATCAACCTGGCCAAAGCTTTTGACACGATTCTCCACTCAGGCATAGTAGAAAAGATAAGTAAACTACAAATAGATCTCTATGTCTCCTAATGGATTTACAACTGTCTCACAAATAAGATGCAAATAATCAAAATAGGGGAAGTTTCCTCCACAAAAAGATAGGTCAGCATTGGAGTCCCCCAGTGTTCTGTGTTGGGACCTCTCCTATTTGGCATCTACTTTTCTGAAGTGAAACCAATACCAAATGGCTCTGGCTGACATCTGAAGAAGTCATTCAACCTTGTAAGATGAAAAGCGCTTTATTAAAATAGTAAAGAAGAAGATTTTGGCGGCCTGGAATCCTTGTTTGTGTTTGACTTGACCAAATGGCTCTGGCTGACTAAGTTTGCAGATGGCAGAAAGCTAGGAGCAGTTATTGAATCCACAAATGACTTAGCCATCCTGCAGAAAGGTTTGTCTCAAATAAATAATTGGTGTCAAAAACATGGTCTGAAACTAAATGCCAAAAAATGAATGAGTGCAGCCTTTGGGAAGTCATCTGTCCCGGTGAACTACCATATTGGCAATACACCATAAGAGTCGACACAGTTGATTAAGATTTTGGAACATATGAGAATAGTGACCCAACTTTTGACCAACATGTGTCTATTGTTCTCAAAACATCCTTCAATGCTGTACAGCTTATAAACAAAGGGATTGTGTCTAGATCTAAGGATGCCATTGCCCCCTTTACTCATCCCTCATTAGTCTAGTCATTGAATATAATGGCCCCTTTAGCATGTACCTGTCAAGACACATGCATCAACTGGAATGCCCACAATGATACATTAATAAAAAGAGGTGCATGGCCTAAACAACATATCCTACATGGACCAACTCAAAGCCCTGTCACTATACTTGGTGTCCTACAGACTGCTAAGAGGTGACCTGTGGGATTAACTGCATTTCAGTGAGTCAAATGGCATCATAATTACTTGGTCTAGAAATCTAAACCTCTTCTGCAAAATTAACAGAATGGTTTGGAGGGACATGTTAATTTTGCAGTGGATGCCACTGCTATGTAACAGACTCCCCATCCACAGAAAACAAAGTTCATCCCTATTCATTTTCAAATTCACCTTACATCTATGAAATGGAAACAGAAAATTGGGTATAGCAAATCTGTAACCAAATGGGATAGATTATTTTAAGCATAAAAGGGAAATCGGCTAGGCTTAAAATTGTCTGCAGTAACAGCTAGTCTAGTACTTTACTATGAACTAATAAAAATCACTTTATTATCCTAACTCACAAAATGTTTCAGTACATCAGTTTAGATATGTTTCAAAATATGTTATGTATACTAATTTTACAGTATAGAAGAGTGTTAGAGGTTGTTTACACTTTACTGGATGACATTCTATCTAATAATTACTGTCTTTTAAACAAGCAGTACTATTACTAGATAAAAGGAGAGGTAATGGGATACTTGCCACCCCCTTATGTTTATGTTATCGTGAAAGAATGAATGAGTAAGGAAATGCAGTTTTACTTCTGAATATTTTGGCAAAATACATTTTTATTGCAGTTATGTAGGTGACTGATTCTTAATATAGAAAGAAAAAGGTATATGGCCTTTTCCCCACTGTAGTGGGATCCTGGAGTTGGTATATATAGTTAGGGGGGTGTGGAGGGTGTAGCCCCCCCCCCCACCTATTCTGGTTTTATATCTTCCAATTTACAATTCAGTATGTTGAATTTTAGCATTGTAAGATTTCAGTATTATGAGTTTCAGTCAAGTGGTTTTTCAGTCTTTTGAAATTTCAGTCTTATGGTCTCAGTCAAATGAGTTTCAGTCATATGAAATATCTATCATCTGATAGGGATCCATATATATATATATATATATATATTATATATATATTTATATATATATATATATATATATATGTATATATATATATATATATATATATATATATATATATACACACACACACACACACACACACACACACACACACACACACACACACACACACAACACACACACGCATCCCACATTACCCTGCAAATTACATATGCCAACTCCAAGATCACACTACAGTGGGAAAAGTGCAACTTCCCAATCAGCACAGTAATGTGACATACAAAAAGCTGATGTCAGGCCAAAAATCAGCTAAAAGCAGCATTCTTTCTTATAAGCATGTGCTAATAGCTATTGCACCCACATTTGTATTTGTGTGTGTGTGTGTGTGTGTGTGTGTGTGTGTGTGTGTGTGTGTATGTGTGTGTGCACGTGAGCGTGTGCACGTGTGCGCACATGTGTGTGTTCGTGTGTGTGTGTGCATGTGTGCGTGTGTGCGTGCGTGTGTGTGCGTGCGTGTGTGTGTGTGTGTGTGTGTGTGTGTGTGTGTGTGTGTGTGTGTGTGTGTAAAACATTTATTTTCAGTTTGGTAATGAAGAGAGAATAAATTCATTTATTTTGGGAAAAGTTGGATACAACTACCTCATTTCTAAGGCTGGTAGCATCTAGGATATTTAAAATCACCTTTCTGAATCCTACTGCTTGCAAGGATACTCTTGCAAAACAATTTATTTTATATATGGAAAAAAAACATGCTAAAGTCCATTGGTTTTATACTAGCAATCATACTAATTTTACAAGAGGAGCACTGTGAAACAACAGTTTGTGTTCGCATATTAACCTCAAAGGATGACCTTTATTCTCAAGAAGTACACTTTGTATCAAATGTGTTCATTGACATGGGTTATAATAATAAAAAATAAACAAATCAGTGAAAAAAAATAGTTTTGCATAGGAAATACAAATTTAAGTCAATTTCAGCATTTGCTTTTTTAACAGGGAATGTAGTTTTAGGTGGAATGGTTAATCCTAATAAGGGTTTTAAGACAGTAGGTCTAAATCCTTTGTGTTGTATTATAGTGTTGATGTTTCTGCTCTAATGAATGCCTCAAGTAACAAATGGAATATATTAAGAGGAAACTCATGTTTTCCAGTCTGCTGGTAATCTTCCTAGTTTTATGTGTAAGAGCATATAAATATAAAAAGTATTTTGGGAGGAGATTACTTCTAAAGTGTTTCATTAACTTCATAGTAGGCATGATGAACTTATGTCTCTGATTTCTATAAGCAGTATAGGTTTAATAATTCTAGCACTTATTTGGCATTGCATGGGTACAGTAAGCATATAGCTACATGAAGAAGGCTAGCATATACTTGTTTTAGAGTTGTTTTGGCTATTCGTCAGTCATGCAATGCATGTTATGTAGGTAAATCATAGGTTCATAAGTTCATAGGTGGGTACTAGGCTATCGGCTCAAAGGCCTACGTAAGCCTAGTCAACAAGTTTCCCTGGCTTACGCCACCCAAGAAAGTTATTTTCCTGTGCCATTGTCAAGCAGAGACACAGAAGTATTTCCTATTTCCCATCCACTCATCAAGATTTTTCTTGAAGAGTGCTAATGAAGAACTTTGCTTAACATAGATGGATATCCTGTTCCAGAGTAAGGGAAGTCTCTGGGACAGCAATTATCCCTCCAGCATGTCCTGTTTATTGTGGTGACAAGGTTTAGGTCCCTAGAGCATGTAGCTCGAAGGGATTGGGATTTCTTTAGGTGTAGCATGTCCAACAGCTCTGGGTTTGACATAGCTTTATATGTTAGGCAGAGATCACCTCGGAGTAGGCGATATGCTACGGAGTAAAACTGGAGTTTTTTTAGACGGTCAGTGTAGGGCATATTTTTGAGGCCAGTAATCCTCTTTATGAGGTACTTCTGTGGCCTTTCCAGCTGCTGCAGATGTTTTGTGAGGTACATTCCAAAAGGGGCATTGTACTCTATAATGGGTCTAATGAGTGTCGAGTAGAGAGGAACAATGACCTCTTTTTTCCTGGATGAGAACCCTTTTATGATGAGGTGTGCCACGTAGAAGAACTTCCTGACTACTGTGGCAATGTGACTATCAAAGGAAAGACTACTGTCCACCTCGATCCCAATGTCTCATCACACATTCTGTGTTAAGTAGATTGCTGCCTATGTGGTAGTTCATAGGTACAGAGTTTTTACCAAAGGGGATGATACTGAAATTTTTGGCATTGAGTTTGAGGCCATGGCTCTGACACCAAGCATCTGTCTCAGCAAGGCCCTCATGTAGGATGTCCACATCATTTGGGGACTTGACTATGGCTCTTAGTTTGCAGTCAGCTGTGAACTTTGTTAGCCAGAGGCCTTCTGTGTTAACTTGTACTTCAGAAAAGTAGATACCAAACAGGAGATGTCACAGGACAGAACCCTGTGGTACTCCACTTGTCACTGCTTTGAGGTCAGATTTGGAGTCTGCAACTTTTACAGTGTGAGTTCTGTCAGTGAGCCAGTTGGCAACCCATCTTGTGACATAAGGATTTATACCTAGTTTACTGAGTTTAGCTATAATTCCAGAATGAGGGATGGTGTTGAAAGCCTTGGCAAGGTCAAAATAGGCTGTGTCAACCACCTTACCCTCTTCTATGGCTTTGGTGACTGCCTCAAAGAAGTAGATCAGGTTCGGGAGGCATAATCTGCCTTTCACAAACCTGAACTGGGTGGGATGCAGAGTTTGGAGGTTACCAATGTCTTTGTTAATGAGTTCCATGATGATACGTTCCATGGCTTTGCAGACCAGGCTCATCAGGCTAATAGGTCAATAGTTCCTGGGATCAGTGTTGGCTCCCCCTTTGTGGAGTGGGATAACTGTTGTTGTGCACCATTCAGTGGGCACAAAGCCTGATGTGAAGCTATTATTGAACATGGTGCTTAAGTGGGGGGCCAGTTTGTTCTGAAGTTCATGTAAAATGCAGCCTGGGATGTTGTCCAGTCCCATGGATGCTGTGTTTTTGGCTTTAGAGAGTGCAGCTTTTACCTACGTAGTTGTGATTACAGGGACTCTGCATTCTTTCTGTATAGATATGGGCCCTTTAGAGGGTGGGGGGGGTAAAGTTAGCACTGAACCTATCTGCCAGGATGTTGGCAATATCAGCTGGTCCTGTAACTTTTGTGCTGCTGTGCCGTAACTCAGAGCAGATCTGGGTGTTGCCATCGAGATTCTTGACATAGCTATAGAATGCTTTACAGTTGTCCTTAGAATTAGTGGCGATTTTGCTTTCCTATCTAGCTTTGGAGAATCTTATAAGGGATCTCAGCTTCTTACTGAGGCTGACCAGGGAGCTCCTCCACTCATAGGATTTTACTCTCTTTTGCAACAGTTTCTTCCTTCCATTGTACAGTTTGTTTATGGCAGGGGACCACCAGATTGGCTTCCTTTTTTTGGAGGATAGCATCTTGGTTCTGTTTGGGATAGCATGATTCATGCACTTGTGTAAGTGCTTATAGAGTGCATTTGTGTAGGATTCAGCAGTCGTAACTGCATTGTCCATCTGCATGGATGTCATGAAGTTCACCACTTCTGTCTTAAGAAGCGTGAAGTTGGCTTTGGAGAAATTTTTTACCATGGTTTCCTTAATGGGGTGGGAGCAGGATATGGATATCAAGGGTGATTAGCTTATGGTCGGATCGGACCAACGAGGAGTTGACTTCAGGTTTGGAACACCAGTCACTCATGTTGGTAATGACTAGGTCTAGGATATTGTTGCCCCTGGTGGGGGTGTGGATAAGTTGATCCAGGGCATTGAAGTTTATTAATTCCAGAAAGCGTTGAGCTAAGGAGTTGGTACACGAGTATTTCTCCCAGTTAATGGTGGGGTAGTTGAAGTCACCCATTATTAGGGTGTTTGGTTGAACCCTAATATTTTCCAGTACATCAAGAAAAGAGGAGTGGGAATCCTGGGGCATGGTGGAGGATCTGTAGCAAAATGATAAAAAGTTCCAGGATGCACGAAAAATACTAGTAACCAAAAGTAATGCACCCAGTAGCCATCAAGGAAAACTCCACTTTATTTGAATCAAACACCAGCAAAATCCATTAGTTGTTAAGCGCTTTCATCATAGACAATGACTTCGTCAGAACAAGGATGAACTTGTTCTGATGAAGTCATTGTCTGTGATGAAAGCGCTTAACAACTAATGGATTTTGCTGGTGTTTGATTCAAATAATGTGGGATCTGTAACAAGCTACAATTTGGATTGCAGTTTTGCCCAGAGTTAGCTGCACTTGGATAACCTCGGATGCATTATGCTGAGCAACTAGCCTTGAGGTGTGGAAATCCTTAATGAATAAGGACACACCTCCACCTTTGGTGTTTTGGTCCAGGTTACATGGCTGAAAAGTGTGGTATGAGTTATAGCCTGGTAGTGCAGGGGAGCTCTCTGGAGCTTTGAACCAGGTCTCAGTCACTGCACAGATATCAGTGTTCTCCATTTTAAGGAGTGCCTCGAGTGAGTGCATTTTGAGATTTAGACTTCTAGCATTGAGTAGCATTACCCTCAGCTTTTGCTTGCCTGTTCCTGTTATGGTGGTGAATTTGTCATTTAAACCTTGCCTAAAAAAGGCACTATAGGGGCAGCAAGAGCCTTAGCCCAGTATCCGGAATCCCAGGTGCGACAGGTGCAGGCCATCTGTGGCAAAGCATCGTGGTCTGTCGACCATGTCATCCCAAGCAGACAGATACTGGATCCCCTTAGAATGACACCAGAAGCTTAGCCAATTGTTGAAGTCAATCATTTTGTCCTTGTACTGCGGTATCATTCTGGGCAATGGCAGAATGCTACTCAGGGCTAGGGTCAAACCTGCCTGGGCTACAAGATCGGAGAGCTCTTCCATGTCTCTTTTCATGTAGTCCAGGGAGGTACATCTCAGGTCATTCACACCAACATGGACAATAACAGAGTCATATTTGTACTTGTTGTGGAGTGACCTGAGTGCATGGGTTATGTGGCAGATCCTTGGTACCCGACAGGCAGCAGAAAGTAACCTTCTCCTGGTTTAGCCTGGTGAGTGAGACATCAGTGTGCCTGACTATAGAGTCACCTATGACTAGTGTGTTGGGTATGTTGTTTTGCCTTATTGGCTGTGGTTGAGTAGCACAATGAGTCTGTGGGCTATGTTATTTGGGTTGTGTTGGGGGATGGAGGTTGCTTGTGTTTCTGCTATGGAGGTCTCTGTTGCTTAGACAGATTATTACTGAGAGCCTCCACAAATGTTTTGTGTTACTATTTGTGGATGTTAGTAGTGTAGATTTAGTGAGACTATGTGATGAGTGTGGTGTGGTGCAAATGTTTACCTTCTCCTCATGACTGTCAAGTTCAGTCTTGGTTGGAGAGAGCTTTACCTCCAGTTTGGCTAGATAAGTGCATCTCTCACAGGTTGTAGTGTTGGCTGGTAGGAGCAGAGGGTTGTCTGTGTACATGAGACAATTTCTACATTTCCTCAAGATGCCCAGATTCATCAGATAGACAGGAGAGAACACTGGGAGCTGACCCTTGGACTTGCCTGAATAAAAAACTATTTTCCTCTAGATAAGTGAGGAAAGTGAGTACAAGAGCTGTTTTTCTTTAAGCAAGTGAGAAAAGTAAGTACAAAAACTGTTTTCCTCTAGGTAATGAGGAAGGTTTAGTGCTATAGTAATTAGTAGCTTATTTAGTGCTTACAAGTTCTGAACAAGTGCTGAGCACGAATAAGCAAATTTATGTGCTAAAACTTAAGTATCTGTATCAGCACTAAACGAGTTACAGGGCAGAAACAAGTGCAAATGCAGGCTTTCAAATCAGAAAGTTGAGAGAGATGGAAGAGATTGCCCAAACGGCCATTAACTACAATTTCTGGGCCAGAACCACTACTTATGTTGTAGACAGATTACCTAGTGCTTACCACTCTCACTGATAAGCTAGAAGGCTTCCCTCCAACACAGAAGGGCTTGGGGGCTCAGAATCTTACATACAGTCTTGGATACAGCAAATTTCTATCTGGAACATTAGTTACAGGAAAGGTAGGAAACAGGCTTATTTAGTTTTTTTTTCAATTTGATATTCATTAAAGAATATATGAGCACAATAATGCTATAAAATAAAAATAGTTTATTTCAATATTCACATATATTATCAGACATTTGAAAGTTTTTTGGCATTAACAGAGATAATATTAACCTAAGGAGAGGAGATTAGATAGCACTATACTATATATACTAGAACTAGAAATGTTGAAGTGTAATTATGATTAAGTGCTACTAGATTTTCTAGTGTAAATGATTGTTTATATGAAACATTCCCTCAAATTAAAGTCAACAAAAGTCCTGATATAGATATGATATAACAGGTAGTTATCGTTATACTTGCATACTGAAATTTGGTATTTTGTATGTCTTTCTGATGCTTTATGAAATGCTGAAATGTGACTGGATGATACTGTATCATGTGATTTTTTTAATGTTATTTAAATGGCTTACTGGAGTTTGAACATTGTTCTGAAGAAATCATCTATTGGTTGATGTTAAAGGAACTTAACCAAATAACAATACAGAGTTTCATCTGCAGTGGTGTCAGTTTTATAGTTATTACTTTGTTTTTTGTTTCTGTCACCTAGTGCTTTATTCTGATTGTGCTTCAGCTCTTTACAAATCGTTTAGTGTCAGAAGGAGAATATGTGAATTTTAGTGGCTAGATTATTTCAACAGCATGAATACTAATTATGGAAAAATGTGATTAGCAGACTCATATCTGCATTTAAATGGTTTGAATTCACATTGGGTTATTAGCACAAAAATAACTTCTGTGTATATTATTAATCCAAAAATGAATACAGTAAAAAGTAGTTATGCCCCCAAAGGGTTGGGAGGGTGGCCTAACGGTTAAGGTATTTGCCTTACAAACACAAGGTACAGGGTTTGAGTCTCAAAAGGGATAATTGGCTAGGCTTAAAATGGCTCCCAAGGGCAGTTAGCCTAGTACTAACCTATGAACCTATGCCTTTATATTTTTGTGTCATTCTTTATAGTGTAACTAACACTGTCATTTTTGTATTTTAGAAAATTAATCACCTTCTCTGTCATCTACAACTAAGGCACAATCCTTTGTTAAAATATGGATTTCCTTAAAGCTGCCATTGTTGAATATTTTGTTATACAAGGTAAAGCAATACTTATTTTATTATGTTTTCTTGAATTTGTTTATACTTTGTTATAGAGTCATAGTGCTTTAGTACTGACATGACAGAAGAATATTCAATTATGTAGCAATGACGGAAAACATTGTGTGATTGACCCAGAAAACAAACTACTGTCATACTGTTCCTTTTTAAATCACATTAGAAAAATAAGCTGTTTTACAATTTCAGCTTTACCACCTGATACTAAATTTGGTGAATCCCTAATTACCTCATTGCTCTTTGGATTTTTTATAAGTATTCAAAGAGCATGTCTGGCCGATTCATGGACTTACTGCTGATACTGTAACTCTAATAGTTTATAGGCTTAAAACGGATATTTTATAGAAATATTCATAGTATGGCCATATTTAACCAAATACTTAAATATTGTCAGCATACATTATAGTCACATGTGTAATTCAGTATTCATTGGCAGAAATCCAGTCCTGCCATCAGCTTGCAGATATCACTGATCTGGAAATACCACAGCCCATTTTATCAGGTCTGCTTTCAATCAGTGGCATGTAATTTAAACATGCATTCATGTGTGCATACACAGACACACACACACACACACACACACACACACACACACACACACACACACACACACACACACACACACACACACACACACACACACATACACACACACACACACACACACATCTTTATCTATGATAGAGGTACACATGAACATACAGCATCGAGCAAACTATTCTTACTTTTTTTTTTATTGTAGGAAACAGTTAAACAATAAAGGGATAATCTCAATATCACCCAATACACAAAAGTTAGATAAGTGCATTTTATTTTGAGTGACTGTTGAATAGCTAATATTAACATGTGGGACATAGGACAGTGTTGGTCTATATTACGTGACCAAATGGTCAAATATTCAAACACATAATAGTCGACCTGTAATAATCAAACCACCACAATGTCGAACAGAAAAAAAAAAGAAAAACCCACCCAAACAAACCATTTCAATGCTCTATGCAGAGGCAAGCTCCCCTGCACCCCCACACCCCCTGCTACTTAAATATACCAACTCCCAGATCGCACTACAGTGTAAACAATGGAAAACTTCCATTTCCACACTATATGGAGACCTCCATTGAACCATTCGACATTGTGGCAGTTCGATTATTACAGTTCGTTTATTATGTGTTTGAATATTTGACCATTTGATCATGTAATATAGACCTGACAGTGCAGTGGTTTGCATCGTTGCCTCACAGCAATAGGTTCTCTGGTTTGATTCTGTTCTGAGGTGCCTTCTTTGCAGATTCTGCAGGTCCTCCCAGTATTCATGTGGGTTTCCTCCAGCCTGGGTGCTCTGGTTTCCTCCCATCTTACAAAGACGTGTCTAGAATATTTCTCCCAGGGCCCCCACTGAACATTGGTTCATTCCAAGTAGGACTTTCCTGGTAAGCAAAAGTTAAATAAATAAATAATAAAATAAAATAAGCATATTTAGAAGAAGAGCTACTTGGCAACTGACATCTGAACAGAAAGTAAGCAAAAGTGGTAGATACAATGGGTGGAATTCAATAAACCCTACACAGAGTGGTTTGCTGTGTTGGCATAGTGGCACAGTCCCAACATTGAACATGGCTGCCAAGTTAGCCAATAAACAGGACGGAGGGGTCTGCACGAGTGTGCGGTCATGAAAGTGTCTGCGGAATGCAAATCACCTCATAAGCTGGTGAAATCCATGCAAATAAGGTTGATTTGTGATACAATAAGCAGAAAGGCACCAGTGTAGGTGCCATGTTGGTGTAAGAAATGCACAAGGATAGAAACTGTGTACTGGACTGTAAATATTAAACAGGCGCTGTAAAAGCCCAACAAAAAGGGTGGATATGGCACCGCAGGCATGCAAATATCCAAATCTATGGCCAGTGTGAGTCCAAAAACCAATGCAAATAAATAAAAAATATAATATAGTTTCTAATACAAATATCATGTTTGGGTGTTGCGCAGCGATGTGTAAACAAGCCGTTATGCAAAAAGAAATAAAGTAATAAAAAAGTGTAAAATATGAAAATTAGACATTTGCAAAAAGATTGCATTATAATGCCCAGCATGCTGAATCTTACAATGGCAGGTGTAAGAGTTTGCTATGGAGGCAGGCCCTGGAGTAGTGAAGTTTCCAGTGTTTCATTACTGTAATTGCATTTTTACTGAATTACTTAACTATAAACTGCTTTTTCATACTGAGAGTTGTATTTTCTGTTTGTAAGTGCTCTATCTGTGTTTTTCTCTGCAATTTTTGTGAGCCTTCTGTTTTCTAGTCAGTCTGTATAGAGGCCTGCTGTTTGTTTGTTCTTATTTCCTGCCAAGGAGTGTATCATATAACTGATTTGTAAACAAACAAAACGGTTAGGCAACATACCTGAAGATATTAATAACAAACAAAAAACAGGTGCAGGCACCAAAAGGAGGTCCACAAAGTCATGTACCGAGCAATAATAAGGAACAGCCGTTTATTCAGAACATAAATGCAACACTCCCCAAAACATTTTTGTCAACAAGACTTCTTCATATGTATGAATAAATGCATCACTATCTGCTACATCCTCTTTTAGACCCCATAATCCCTGAATTATATAATTGTTTAATAAGTTAAAACTAGTGCAGTTAAAGAAATAGATCATAAAAACAGTTTAAAATCAACATAAAATGTTCCTATATAAATACTAATACATCAATATATGAATATACAAATACATAAATGTAAATAAATATATTTATAAAAATGCATTGTTAAATATTCTTTAAACAAAATAATTATACATAAATAAACCTATATGCTAAAGTGCATGAAGTAACATTCACATAAATACAATATGAATAGGCTAAATGCATATAAATTTGATTAAAAATATATTGCAGCATTGTCATAAAACAGAGGCCACACAGGTTACAGTTTTGCAGCTCTCATTTTCAATTTAGGGGAAATAGATAAATGTTCATTAAGCCCCGGGGTCCTATTGGCTTCTAAAATCAGTTGCCAATTAAACTCCCTTACCTCGATCTTGGTCTCCCAGGGACCCCACCCCTCACATCCTGATCCACCTTTTCAAGCACAAAAAAAAAACATCTTGCCTGTGTGCATGCTGGGGTATGTTTGTAAAGTGCATTGTTATTGTCAAGTATTCTAATAGCATTAAGGTGTTTATAGATCCTTCTTTTTAATTTACATGTAGTTTTTCCAACATAAAATGCTGCACACTGTTTACATATAGCTAAATAAATCAAACCTTCACTGCAAAAGTTGGAAAAGCTATCACTTTTAACCGTGTAACCCCTCTCTGAAATACACACTGAATCCTGATTTAAAATAAATGGGCACAGGGCACAAAATGCACACTTATAAGTACCTGATCTTTTTCTATGGACTAACTTGTAATCTCTTTCCAATAATTCCTTTAAGTTTCTTCCTTTCTTATAAGTGAATTTTAAAGGGGCTTTAAATGATACTTTCAGCTCGGAGTAGCAACCAAACTTACCCCAATGTTGAGAAATGATATTTCTAATGTTGGGGGTATCCTGATTGTAAAACATAACATATTTACCCCCAAAAGCACTATCCCCTTGATTATCTAGGCAGTTCAATGTAACATTAGCGTCCACAAGAGAAACCTGCCCATGGTAAGTATCTACCCTTTCACCCCCCAAAATAGGGCTAAACCTGCCAGATCATCCTGCCCTCACCTCAGCCATGACCTTTGCTACCAGTTCCATTGGGTATTTCCTAGCCAGAAACATGTCCCTTACTTTGGTGCTTTCACATTCATAATCCACATCTTTAGAGGTCATTCTACATCTGTGAATAAATTGTCCCTTTACAATACTTCTTTTCTGCTTAAAGTGTTATGAACAGGTGAAATACAGATAGGAATTAGAGAAGGTCTCTTTCCTATACACCACTGATGCAAATTCTTGCAATTCTATATCTTTTTTTATTGTGACATCTAAAAAATTAATCTCTTGATAGGAAATATGGTGTGTAAATATTAAAAATTCTGAAGTCTGATTTCCATAAGCTTAGTTTCATTACCCTTCCAAAAAAGACAAATATTATCCAGGTATCACTTATAACAGACCCAATGTTGGGCATACTCTGAGTGAAGAGCAAACTTTTCTTCCCATACCATAAGCACAATATTGGCATAGGTGGGGGCATAGCTACACCCTGAATCTGCCTAAAGAATTCACCCTCAAAAAATAAAAAAAATGCCCCAAAACTAGGTCCATGAGTTCTGTGAACACTAAAAAAGTGTTATGGTCCAAATTTCCATATTTATTAATTGCCTCCTGGAACCACTCTATGCCAGTTTTGTGGGGGATTACATCAAATAAATCCTGTATATTTAATGTGACAAAAATAAGGGAATCTGAATACATATCCTTTGTAATACTCCTAAGGAAATCCCAAGAATCTTTGAGTATTCCACTAGCATTGGTCCACATATTTTTTAGTTTAAGGTCTAAATATTTAGCCAGGGGGTAGGTTTTAGACCCATTGGCAGCTACAATAGGTATCATGGGGGGGATCCTCCAAGTTTTTGTTCACCTTGAGGATCCCAAAGATGGAAGGTATTCTAGGCTTCTCCATGCAAAGATATTTGAAAGTGTCCTGACTAATAAGATCATCTTCTAGCATGTCATTCAAAGCAAAATCAGTTTTGTGATATGCCAAATTTATTTAATTCCTGGACACTCTGATCTCTCTGGATGTATCATTTAACATATCTAGCATCGTGCTAGTGTACAGGATACTGTCCATAAAAAACACCCCTCTCCCCTTGTCAGGCTGCATGACCCCGACATATCGATTTTCCTGGACAGATTTGAAAATATCAAATTCTTCCTTGCTAAGGTTGTACCAACAACTCTGCTGCTTGGCAATGCTTTTTCTAATCTCCCTTTCTACTTGCACCTCAAAATTTCTCAACTGTGGGTGCAAGGGGGGATTTATGGTACTAACTTTCTTAACTTCTGTGTTGGTATTCTTGCTTTCATGTCCCTGGAATAACATTTCTAAATTCTTCTTCCTCAGGAACAATTTTAAATCAATAAGTATGTCCGCAATGCATCCCTTACTTGTAGGAATGAATTTGAAGCCTTTTGAAAATAACTCAAAATGTATACTAATGCCATCCACCCCACCGTAATTGTAAATGCTAAAGTCATTAGATATATGATTTGGTCCTTCCACCACAATACTTTCCACCTCCTCCTGTCCCCCTTCACCAACTATTTCTTCTATTATCTCCTGCCATTTGGGGGACCCTTCTGAAAATATTGAACCGGGGATTTTTGTCTCAATCTATCTGACCTCCTAAGTTCCGGAAAGTCTGCACTGTCAGGAATATCTTGTCCCCTATTCATCCTGAAGTCATACTGTCCATGTTGTATCCCCCATGCATTATGGGTATTATACCCCTGTGTATCTGAACCCCTATAGTGACCATGTTCCCCCATAAAACCTCTACGTGGAAATGAGTCTTTCCTAGGGAAGGGATATGCCCATTTCTGATGATATTCCCTTAAGTCCCTATCAATTTTCCCGCATTTTCTTTTGTGTATTATGCTAAATTTATCCTCCACCTGTTTTTTAATCAGGTGATATTTCCTATTCTCATCCTCAATGGAAAACATGAGATCATTAGTCACAGCATTATTTAAATGCTCAGTGTCCTCAAACAATTTTTGCATTTGCCTGTCATTTTCTTTATTTAATGCCCTCATTACTTCATGTCCACTGCAGTCAAAAATCTGTAAAATTTTCTCGTGGAAGGTAGAACCCTCCACCACATTGTTTGGGAATTGGTACATGCGCAAATGTTTTGGTACAATGCCCCTAGATATACAGACTTTCAAATAACAGTTATCAATACCCAGGGCTTTATGTTTAAAAATTAAGTCAGCGAGTTTTTTTATGTTGGTAACATATGATTTGTCTATATCAGTCCCTCCATGTACTTAGGGCGGCCACGGTGGTGCAGTGGTTAGCATTGCCGCCTCACAGCAAGAGGTTCTCCGGTTCGATCCTCGGCTGGGGTGCCTTCTGTGCGGAGTCTGCATGTCCTCCCTGTGGTCGCGTGGGTTTCCTCCGGGTGCTCCGGTTTCCTCCCACATCCCAAAGACATGCTGCAGGTGGATTGGACACTCTAAATTGGCCCTAGGTGTGCGTGTGAGTGTGCCTTCTGTGGAAGGTTGGGCGCCGGGCTGGCAACTCGACACCGTAAAACTCCACTGCCATTCAATGTGCGGACAGGTGATCCGCTGTGGCGACCCCTAACCGGGATAAAGCCGAAAGAAGAAGAAGAAGAAGTCCCTCCATGTACTTCATTCTCCAAAATGTCAATAACAGTACCTTGGTAGATTGAAAAGAACTCTGTTGAATAAGCCAACTGGCCATGGAATCCGAATTAGTCCACCCATCCATTGTGTTGGTAGAGTGTCAGTTTTCTGCTGAAAACCATCCATTCCGCAAACCACAATTGCAGCCTCCATCAATCCATTGCTCAGAACCCAATATCCATATGGTCTTTATTCAATCCATTTACACTCAAAGATTTTAAAATAGCTCAGGTCCCCTTCGGGACCCGGCTCTCGTATCTCTGTGTGGTTTCGGTGCCTGGAATAACATCACATCCTCCGCACATCTACCAGCCTGCCCATAATGAATATTGGCTTCCTGATAGCAAGCTGGTGAAGGCGTAGACCCTGAAGCACCTCCCAGATCTGGTAAACTGCAATCAGCTGAGGAATTACAGGCATTACCATGTGAATTGGCTGACATCAAATGTATAAGTTGAGTTAGCTGCCCTTACACTCGAGAAAGTCACTCATTCAAATCTTCAGTTTTCCTTACTTCCCCATTTGGGGAGCTGTCACTGTCCTCCATAACCTCCATAAGGCCAGTAAACAAACAAAATGGTGAGGCAAGGTACCTGAAGATACTAATAACAAACAAAAAACAGGTACAGGCACCAAAGGAGGTCCACAAAGTCATGTACCAAGCAGTAATAAGAAGGAACAGCCATTTATTCAGAACATAAATGCAACACTCCGCAAAGCATTTTCGTCAGCAAGACTTCTTCAGATGTATGAATAAATGCATCACTAGTTGCTACATCCTCTTTTATACCCCATAATCCCTTAATTACATAATTGTTTAATAAGTTCAAACTAGTGCAGTTAAAGAAGTAGATCACAAAAACAGTTTAAAACCAGCCCAAAATGTTCCTATATAAATACTAATACATCAATATATGAATATACAAATATATAAATGTAAATAGATATATATATAAAAATGCATTGTTAAATTCTTCGAACAAAATAATTATACATGAATAAACCTATATACTAAAGTGCATGAAGTAAAATTCACATAAATACAACATGAATAGGCTAAATGCATATAAATTTGATTAAAAATATATTGCAGCACTGTCATAAAACAGGCCACACAGGTTACCGTTTTGCAGCTCTCATTTTCAATATAGGGGCAGTAGATAAATGTTCATTAAACCCCGGGGTCCTATTGGCCTCTAAAAGCATTTGCCGATATAACTCCCTTACCTCAGTCTTGGTCTCCCAGGGACCCCTCCGCCCCACATCCTGATCCACCTTTTCAAGCACAAAAAAAACCATCTTGCCTGTGTGCATGCTGGGGTATGTTTGTAAAGTGCATTGCTATTGTCAAGTATTCTAATAGCATTACGGTGTTCATAGATCCTTCTTTTTAATTTACATGTAGTTTTTCCAACAAAAAATGCTGCATACTGTTTACATAAAACTAAATAAATCAAACCTTCACTGCAACAGTTGGAAAAGCTATCACTTTTAACCGTGTAACCCCTGTCTGAAATACACACTGAATCCTGATTTAAAATAAATGGGCACTGAGCACAAAATGCACACTTATAAGTACCTAATCTTTTTCTATGGACTAACTTGTAATCTCTTTCCAATAATTCATTTAAGTTTCTTCCTTTCTTATAAGTGAACTTTAAAGGGGCTTTAAACAGTACTTCCAGCTTGGAGTAGCAACCAAACTTACCCCAATGTTGGAAAATTGTATTTCTAATGTTGGGGGTATCCTGACTGTAAAACATAACATAGTTAACCCCAAAAAGCACCATCCCCTTGATTATCTAGATGGTGCAATGTAATATTAGTGTCCATAGGAGAAACCTGCCTGTGGTAAGTATTCACCCTTTCACCCCCCCCCCAAAATAGGGCTAAACCTGCCAGATTTTCCTGCCCTCACCTCAGCCATGACCTCTGCTACCAATTCCCTAGGGTATTTTCTAGCCAGAAACATGTCCCTTACTTTGCTACTTTTACATTCATAATCCACATCTTTAGAGGTCATTCTACAACTGTGAATAAATTGTCCCTTTGCAATACTTCTTTTCTGCTTAAAGAAATGGGAACAGGTGAAATACAGATAGGAATTAGAGAAGGTCTCTTTCCTATACACCACTGATGCAAATTCCTGTAATTCTATATCTTTTTTTATTGTGATATCCAAAGAATTCATCTCTTGATATGATATGATTGATATCTTGATATGATTTGTAAATCTTAAAAATTCTGTAGTCTGATTCAAATATTGTATTAATTCCATAAGCTTAGTTTTATTACCCTTCCAAAAAAGACAAATATCATCCAGCTATCATTTATAATAGACCCAATGTTGGGCATACTCCAAGTGAAGAATGAACTTTTCTTCCCATACCATAAGCACAATGTTTTCATAGGTGGGGGCACAACATGCCCCCATAGCTGCACCCTGAATCTGCCTAAAGAATTCACCCTCAAAAAATTATTCCCCAAAACTAGGTCCATGATTTATGGTACTAGCTTTCTTAACTTCTGTGTTAGTATTCCTGCTTTCATGTCCCTGGAATAAAATTTCTAAATTCTTCTTCCTCAGGAACAATTTTAAATCAATAAGTGTGTCCGCAATGCGTCCCTTACTTGTAGGAATGAATTTGAAGCCTTTTGAAAATAACTCAAAATATCTACTAATGACATCCACCCCGCTGAGAGTTGTATGTTCTGTTTGTCAGTGCTCTATCTGTGCTTTTTTGTGCATTTTTGTGAGGCTTCTGTGTTCTAGTCAGGTAGCATAGTCTGTATAGAGGCCTGCAGTTTGTTTGTTCTTATTTCCAGCCAAGGAGTATATCATATAACTGATTTGTTTGCAGTTAAAAGAATTCTCTGGAGTCTTCTTGCTCTTTTATCTGTTTGAAACTTTCATTTTAGTGGCTCACTGTTGTTTTTTCTGCTGTGCTAAACATTTCTGTAGTGTTTTCTGCCTAATAGTTTAGCTAGTAGCTGTAATAGTTTCCGACCCCCATCCTTATTGGTGTTGTGTTCTTATACTTGGTGGCTTTGCAGTTGCTCACCCCTACTGTAAATTTGATCTGGGACACTCCTCCCAGACTAATGTCATTAGCTCATTCTACCTAATACAGAGAGAACATTTGGGAAGGCCATCCCACTTAGGTTCTTAACCTTGAATTATCTTCTGTTCCTGCTTTCTCTCTTTCCACTTTACTAACAAAAACATTGCTAGAATCTCCTTGTGTTCTGACTGAGTTTGCTTCTCAGCTGATAAGTATATTTCTTGGCACTTTTTAATTATTCAGAGTTGAATAAAACAATAATTCAATTCAGTTCAGAATACAGTTTAAATAAATTGCATTTATTAAAACTGCATTTGCTTTAATATTGCTGCACACTCAAGTGTGCTAGCTTGCACTGCACTTGAATTGTTTTCGTGCTGTTTTAGCTGTTTTTCTGTAAAAAAAATTCTAAGCTTGTTTCCTGCCATTCCTGTAACTAGTCTAGTTCAAATACAGATTTGCTGTATTGAGGACTGTTTGTAAGTTTCTGAGCCCCCCCCCAAGCCTTTCTGTGTTGGAGGGAAGCCTTCTAACTTATCAGTGGGAGTGGAAAGCACCAGATAGCCTATCTACCACAAGAGGAGTGTTTTTTGGTCCAGAAATTGTAGTTTATTGGCCGTTTGGGCAGTTTTTACATGTCTTTCAACTTTCTGGTTTAAAAGCCCACATTTGCGCTTGTTTCCCACCTTTCCTGTAACTAGTCTAGTCTAGATAGAGATTTGCTATATCCAGGACTGTTTGTAAACTACTCAGCCCCCCAAGTCTTTCTATTTTGGAGGGATGCCTTCTAGCTTATCAGTGGGAGTGGCAAGCACTGGGTAGCCTATCTACCACAGGAGGAGTGGTTTCTGGCCCATAAATTATAGTTTATTGGCTGTTTGGGCAGTTTTTCCATCTCTTTCAATTTTCTGGTTTAAAAGCCTACATTTGCTCTTGCTTCCCACCTTTCCTGTAACTAGTCTAGCCCATATACAGCTTTGCTGTATCCAGGACTGTTTGTAAGCTTTTGAGTCGTTCCAAAGTCTGTTCTTCAATTTTTCCCTTAGATCTGCTAGTTCTCTCCTCTCCTGCACTTTTAATAGCTTATTAGTCTAGCACTTTACCAGACTTCTTGTAGCAATTACTGTAGCATAGAAAAGTGCTATCAGCACTAAGCATTCTACAAGGAAACAGCTCCAGTACTTATTAATGTCCACCCCTCCAGGCATGACTAAAGGTCAGTTCCCTGTGCTTTGCCCTATGAACCTGGTGAATGTGGGAATCATGAGGCTATGTAGCAACTGCTTCATGTACACCGACAACCCTCTCTTCTTACCTCCCAACACTCAGACTTGCGAGATGTCACTTATATATCCAAATTGGAAGCCACACATTCTCCAGCCAAGACTGGAATAGCTGGCCAAGAAGAGAAGGTCAACATGTGCACCACACCACATGGAACACATAGCCCTCCAGAACACACACCAGCACTGCCTTCACATAAGAACAAAAACCACACACCCACCTTTATGGAGGCTCTCAATAAAAATCTAACCAAACAGCAGAGACCTCCAAGGCATTAACACCCTCGACCACCACAACACAACACTAGTCATGAGACATATAACTTTCCTAAACAGTGTGCCACTTAACCAAAGCCCCTAAGGCAAAACACCATGCCCAGCTCACTAGTCATAGGTGACTCGATAGTGATGCACACTAATGTCCCACTCACTAGGTTGAATAAGGAGAAAGTAACAGTAAACTGTCTGTCAGGTGCCAGGATCCACCATATAATGCATGCACTCTGGTCCCTCAACAACAGGTACAAATATGACTCTGTCATTGTACATGTGGTTGTGAATGACCTGAGACATACCCCGCTGGACTACATAAAAAGAGACATGGAGAAGCTCTCGGATTATGTAGCCCAGGCTGGTATGACCCTAGCTCTGAGCAGTGTTCTACTATCACCCAGAATTATACCACAGTACAAGCAGCAACTGATTGATTTCAACAATTGGCTAAGTTTCTGGTGTCATTCTAAGGGGATCCAGTATCTGTCTGTCTGGGATGACATGATTGACAGACCTCGACCCTCTGCCAGAGATGGCCTGCATCTGTCACCCCAGGGCTTCCAGATACTGACCAAGGCCCTTGCCACACCTATAGTGCCTTTTTTAGGCTGTATTCCAAAGACCAAATTACCACCATAACAGCTACAAACAAATGCAATCTGTGGGTCATGCTGTTCAATGCTAGAAGTCTAAATCTCAAAATGCACTCACTCGAAATATTCCTTAAACTGGAGAACATCGACATTTGTGCTGTATCAGAGACCTGGTTCAAGGCAGCAGAAAGCACCCCTGCACTACCAGGCTATAACTCATTCCACACCTTTCAGCCCCAGAATATGGACAAAATCTCCAAAGGCAGTGTTGTTTAAATATTCATAAAGGATACGCACACCTCCAGACTGGTAGCCCAACATAATGCAACAGAGATACTTCAGGTGCAGCTAGCACTGGATAAAACAACAATTCAGGTTGTAGCCTGCTACAGGTCCCCAACCATGTCCCAAGGCTCACACTCCAAATTCCTAAGAATATTAGGGTCCAACCTAATGCTCTCAAACTGGGCAACTTCAACTACACCTCCATTAACTAGGAAAACTGCTCATGTACCAATACACTTTCCCAACATTTCCTGGAATTCATTACTTCAAGTGCTATGGCCAGCTCTTTCTTAACCCCACTAGAGGTAGCAACATCCTTGACCTCCAGGTCATTAGAACATGGGCGACCGTTGCTCTTCACCAATAGTCAACTCCTCCCTGGTTAGTGCTGATCACAAACTAATCACATTGGAAATCCATATCCCCCCTCCCCCAGCAAAGATAACCACCATGAAAAACTTCTCCAAAGCTAACTTTGGGCTCCTAAAAACAGCGATGGCTAACTTGACGACACCCATGCAAATGGAGGATAGTTGCATGACCACTGAATCATACACCAATGCACTGAACGAACACGTAGACAATTGCATGGATCTCGCCATACCCATTAGAACCAAGACGCTCTTCACCAAAAAATTAAGCCAGTCTGGTTGTCCCCTGCCATAAACAAACTCTACAACAGAAGGAGGAAACTGATGCAGAATAAGATGAAGTCCCAAGACTGGAAAAACTCCCTTTTCAGCCTCAACAAAAAGTTGAGATCCCTCATCAACTCCTATGAAAACAGAATTGCAGCAGATAGTAAAGACAACCACAAGGCCTTCTATAGTTATGTAAAGAATCTCCACAGCAATAACCAGATTTGCTCTGAGCTACTGCACAATGGTACCTCCTATATCAAGCCAACAGATATTGCCAATATACTGGCCAACAGATTCAGTGCCAACTTTATCCCTCTCCCCCCACAAAGGACCGATCACAATGCCAGTAGATTGCCAGGCACCCATATTAAAACAGCACTATCCAAAGCCAAGCATACAGCTTCTATGAGATCTGACAATATCCTGGGGTGTGTTCTACATGAACTATAGAGTATACTGGCACCTCACATGTGTGGCCTGTTCAATCACAGCCTCACCTCAGGCTTTGTCCCTACCAAATGGCACACTGCTGCAGTCATCCCTCTTCACAAAGGAGGAGCACCTACAGACCCTGGGAACTATCTCCCTATTAGCCTGAGTCTGATATGCAAAGCTATGGAATGCATCATCATAGACCTAATAAACAAGGATATAGGGAATCTCCAAACTCTGGATCCCACGCAGTTTGGTTTTGTGAAGGGTAGATCATGCCTGCTAAACTTGGTCGACTTCTTTGAGTCAGTCACCAGAGATGTGGATGAAGGCAAGGTGGTTCATAGAGCCTACCTTGATGTGGCCAAGGTCTTTGATACCATTCCCCACTCAGGAATCATAGAATAACTCACTAAGCTAGGCATCAACCCCTATATCACTAGGTGGGTTGCAAACTGGCTCACAGATAGAACCCACAGTGTGAAAGTAGCTGACTCCAAGTCAGATTGCTGACCAGTCACAAGTTGACTCCCACAGGGTTCAGTCCTGGGTCCTCTCCTGTTTGGTATCTATTTCTCTGAAGTCCAAGCCAACACGAAGGGACTCTGGTTGACAAAGTTCACAGATGATTGCAAGTTGGGAGCTATTATTAACTCTCCAAGTGATGTTGACATCCTACAGAAAGGCCTCACTGAGACCAATGACTGTTGTCAGAACCATGGCCTCTTAAGCTCAATGCCAAAAAGTGTGTCATCATCCCCTTTGGGAAAAACCCAGTTCCCATGAATTACCACATCAATGGTAGTTCACTGAACACAGAAGGCTTTATAAGAGATCTGGAAACACAGGTTGAGAGAAACCTCTCTTTTGACCACCACATTGCCACTGTGGTCAGAAAGTCCTTGTATATGGCACATCTCATTATTAAGGGTTTTGCATCCAGGAAGAAAGTGGTCATTGTCTCCCTCTAGTCTTCCCTTATTAGACTAGTCATCGAGTACAATGCCCCATTTGGCATGTACCTCACTAGACACCTGCAACAACTGGAGAGGCCGCAAAAGTACCTCACAAAGAGGATCCTAGGCCTTAAGCACTTGTCCTATATGGATAGACTCAAAAACTCCAACTATTCTCTGTCTCATATCACCTACTTAGAGGTGATATCTGCTTGACTTACAAAGCCATGTCTGACCCAGCCCTGTTAGAAATGTTAGATCTAAAGAAATCCCAATCCCTCCACACCACACGTTCCAGAGACCTCAACCTCATTACCACAATCAACAGAACATGCTGGAGGGACAGGTACATAACCCAGTGACTGCCCATGCTATGGAATAGACTTAACATACTTGTCAAACAGAGCACCTCACTGGCCCTCTTCAAGAGAAATCTTGATGAGTGAATGGAAAATAGAAAATTCACCCCGGGAATCACTCCAGTGGCTCTAGTCGACAGAGGCACTGGGAACTAAGGTTGGGTGGCACGATGCCAGGGTAATCCTATGGGCTAGGCTTGTAAAGACTCCAGGCCCATTAGCCTAGTACACACCGATGAACCTATGACCCCATACACAATTAGCTGTATGTAAATGATCTGGGATTACTGAATAGCAAAAAGGGCTACAGATACAACCCATGGTAGGGCTAGAACCATGTAAGTAGTAGCAGAGCGGGTAGTTGACATCAAAAGGGGGTGTGTCACTATAAGTCTGAGCAGATTGGCCTCAGCAGTGCCTGTTTGCACTCAGCTAAGCACAGCTAAGCAGGGGGGTTGTCTGATGCTGCTGAGCTGTGTTTAGCCCTGAAGTGTGTGTTTTAGCTGGTTTAAGAAAACCTAAGTGTGCCTGTGCTTGGGTGAGTGTCAAAACTGCTGAGTACTGTTTACGCTAGTGTCGCAGGTTTGTGAAGCATGCCACAATGCTTAGCAGAGAAAGAAACTGAAAAAAATAAAAAAGGAAATAGTCAGGGGAAGCAAATCAAGTAGAAATGACTGATAAGCCCTGTTCAACAGACACTGGCCCATTCAAACCCCCAGTAATGTACCTGTCAGGTGGAATGCATCATAGTGACAACATAACTGTTTTCCCACATACTCTGCACCATTGGAGTACACACTTGAGATTTTTAACAGACAAAATGCTAGGGGCTGCTGCTACTCTGTTACATCTTTATGCGCTTGAGGCAGAGATCAGTGATTATGCTGATGCTGACAATAGGTCCAGACTGAGAAGAGGAATAGTATTCAGGCCCAGGGTAACCTTCTAGGAGCTACATGAGCTGGAGATTATAGAGCACTACAGGGTGGACAGGGACATCCTAGAAGAACTCACTGAGCTCTGCCACCCTCAGCTCAAACCCAGAGCCAACAGAGGGTAACCCATTCCAGTGGAAACAAAGGTATGTGTAGCCATTAAAATATTAGCTATATGTACTTTTTAAAGACCAACTGGAACATAATGGAGGTCTTGCAGGCATCTGCATCCAGGGTACTCCACCATTTCCTGGATGCCATGCAAGCACATGGCAGTGAGCACATTTATTTACACCACACTCCTGAGGAGCATCAGCAATGTGTTTCCCTTTCACCATGTAACACACTACCTTGAGGTACTGACTGCCATAGACTGCACTCATGTGCACATTAAAGCACCACCTGGTGAAGAGGGTAGCATCTACATCAACCACAAGGGGTATAACTCCATCAACTGCCATGTCGTGCAATGCCCAGGGCATTACCATGAATGTGTGTACTGGCACCCCTGGCAGCTATCATGACTCCCACATCTGGCATGCCTCAGAGCTGTACCAAACATTTGATGGGGGGACATCCCATATGGACATCTACTAGGGGATGCTGGCTATGCACTGGAACCGTGGATGATGACACGCATTAGAAATTAAGAAAACCATAATGAGGCACATGCACAAACTAGGAACATCATAGAGCATGTGTTTGGGCTGCTCAAGTCATGGTTCCACTGTCTCAATATGTCTGGTGGAGCCCCACAGTACTCTCCAGCCACATGTGCACGCACGATCACAGTATGTGCCATGCTACACAATATGATCCTGCGGAAACAGCTGTGGCAGGAACATCACAGGGAAGGGAAACACAGCCCTCCACCAGTGCCAAGGTCCCCAGAGCCATAGGGGGACTCAGAGGAGGAACCCCCTGAGCCTGTCACTGTATGCAGATGTAGGTGTGCTCAGTATGCCCTGGCCTTGGCAAAGAGGCAACACATAGCACATGCACTGATAACCTAGGGTCCTAGGGACTAACACCTCAGTCTGACTCACATACATAGTAAAAAGGATGCCAGCCACACCACACAACCTGTACCTTACTGTGTATTGGCTGTGTACTGCATGCATCAGACAGAGACAGCCCTGAAGCACTATCTAAACTGCTCCGAGCTCACGGTAAGTCACTGTCCTTTACAACAAATGAATGGTGTTGTAGACTGTGGTAGCATATGTATGGACTTGCCATATGTATGCACAGCTGTGTGGGACAACAGGAACTCTCTGTCTAATACTGGCTGACCCATAATATGCAGTAGGCCCCAAGCCAGTAAAACCTACTGCACTATGCATGGGAAATACAAACAGTGGGGTCACAGGACAGATGCTTGCCTGTCAATGCTAGAGTCCCCTACCCCCAAAACACCCATGCTCCCACACAACTGCAGTAACAGTATGTTTGCAAGGTAATAGCAGAAGACAACATAATCCCTGGGCTGTCTCAATCAACCTGGTGACATGTACCATTTCCTCAATATGCAGGGGTCAATGTGCTATGTATGTCTGTTGTTGATAGTGTCAGGAAGTAAACTGCACTGTCTGGGGGCTGTCAAGGCTTAGTGGGCTAACTACATTTCTATGGTTGATGGAGAACATGGTTCAAGACTGGCTGCACCTATGGTAGGAGTTATACAGACTGTCCATATGTCAACATTTACTACTGTAAGAAAGCTAGACAAAGACATAGATAATGGAGGAGCAGGGAACCCCAGATATGGACAGTACACAGCTCTGAGTAACCTAGATGGTGGCTAGTAGAACAGCATGTTGTAACAAGTCAGTCTAGTACCAAGATATAAATGCTGTCTAGTAACAGGGTCAGTACTTACAACAAGTCAGTGGGCACCATCCATACCTCACACATATATAGAGTTTTGCATAATGTCCACATTTATGCCTCATATATCTGATCTGTTTGTCATAACATTGCAGTTTTCTGGTAAACTATTGGGAAATCAATAAAGGTTGTTGTAAGAAAATAACGACAGACAGTTGCGATACAGACTTCATACCCATCAGAAAATGCATGCCAATACAAAACCATTCTACCAACAGTCTAAGTTTGTAAGAGCAATATTAAAATATTGTCCTCATGTTTGGGGCTGTTTCCCACTGTTATATTTGGCCCTGTCCAGATTTTTGGCTATAAGAGTTTGAGAGGTAAGGGCAACATGCAGTCTTATAATAACAGTACAACACAAACCATCTGAGGATCAGAGCAGATGTACGGGCACAATGCTGGGCAACCTGCAAAACAGGTACAGTCAGAGGTATGAAGCCCATAACCCTGTGTGTGGTGTTATCTCTCTTACCCCAGTCACAGCATGCTTACACCTACATAAAGCAGCAACTGTGTACAGTCAGGTACTGGAGCAGGGCAGGACAAAAGCCAACATATAATGGGAAGGAGGAACTACTGGCCAAACAAATGTAGAAAGTGCAGAATACAACAGTTCGTGCAGTAACATGGGTTTCCTGCAGTGTACAGAGACAGAAACCCAAATGTCTGTCAGCAGTTCCTGACATCAATCTATAATGATCTACCACTAATGTACCAAGAAATCACAGTGCTATGTAAAATGTACCGGACATATTATGCAAAACTCTGTTCAGTCCAATATACTTTGGGCATATCCTAGATCTAGGTCAGATATTACAGACACCACACAGCCAGGAAATCCCTCAAGCATAATATCAGGGATGTGCTGGACTGTTTAATCAGGTTCAGCAGACAATTGGCTGTAACACACAAAATCCTGGACTGGAGTACAGGTAGGTCTAGCCTGGAGTCCCATTGTAAGCTTTGATGGTCATACTGGGCATGCTCCTTCACTTAGCTCATTTCAACCTATGTCTGACCCACATCTGACTATAGAACTGTGATGCCCAGATATCTCTATGCATACAGACAACTATGTATACCTTAACTGTCTCTCCCTATCCCCATCAGATGCTTATCTATCCAATTGTGCACATATAAGATATATCTGGATCTGTTGAGTTTAATATAGGTATATATCTATAGGTAGCGTATATTTATATATAGAGAGATAGAGTGACAGAAAGAGAGAGAGAGCAAGAGATACCCAGAAAGGCACAGAGTGATGTAGTGCTGCAGCCATTTCTACACCAATTGTAACCAGTGGCATGTGCAAATAGTGCAGTAAGCTCTAGTGTATAATTGATGGTAGGTAGGGGTTCTAATCTCACATCAGCCACTGTGTGTGTGTGTCTGTGTGTGTGTGTGTGTGTGTGTGTGTGTGTGTGTGTGTGTGTGTGTGTGTGTGTGTGTGTGTGTGTGTGTGTGTGTGTGTGTCTTTGGGTATGTATCCCACATATAGCAGAATACACACAGCCAACAGATCTATGTCTGTGCATTTCTCAGGGAATTTATGGACCTGTGACTAGTGTCTTCCACAACAGTGGCCTCCCTGCCAGCAACTACTGATGTCATCCACCCCAATAGCAGTGGCAGACACTATCCAAATGCATAAGCTCCATAGTGCATGTGATAAATGCATAGCATTATAGTGTTTACAGCTAGATAGGTAGTGGCTCTAATTCCAGCAATGGCAATTTGGTGTGTGTAGTATATCCTCTTGCATCTGTGAGTATTCGTGGCTATGTGTGTGCAATATCAATGCATTTTAAAGCCAGTGCCTACCTGTGAACTCACCCACTGGCCTATTTTACAGGGCCTGCTGTCATCTACCTTCCATGCCAAGTTATACACTCCCAAGTCTCATAAGCTCTGTGGCATATGCGATAAGTATGTAGCACTATAGTGTATACAGCTAGATCGGTAGTGGTTCTAATCCCAACAACGGCAACTCAGTGTGTGTGTGTAAGTATATTCCATGCACCTGTGTGTATGTCATGCCTATGTGTGGGTAATGCCAATACATTTTAAGCCTGTTCCACCCTGTTAACCACCCCACTGGATTACTGTACAGGGCCTGCTGGTGTCATCCACCTTAGATGCACAGTTAGATGTCCAGGTGCATAAACTCTGTGGCACATGCAATATAAATATGTAGCACTATAGTACATGCAACTAGATAGGGAGGGGTTCTAATCTCAAAACTGGCAACTGTGTGCATGTGTCTATTCAGGGCTCCTATCATGTCATTAAACTTTTAAAAGTTCGAACGTGATATGGTCGACACCATATGATCGGACTTTTAAAAGTTCAAACATTTCAATGGAGATCCCCATATTGTGTGGCAATTGAGGTTTTCCATTGTCTGCACTGTGGTGTGATCTCAGAGTTGGTATATTTAAAATTGGGGATGTGGGAGGTGCAGGTGGGCTTGCCCCCCCTGCTTAAGCTTTCAGGTAGGTTTATTATTTTTTTTTTTTTTTTTTTTTTTTTTGATTTTTGAATATTTAAGAGTTTGAACATATAGTCTTGACCATATGGTATTCATACCTTTAAAAGTTTGATTATCTGATATAGACCTGTCTATTCACCCTTTTCAGGAACATAAGCTGTGTGGTGCATGCGATAAGTATGTAACACTATAGTACATGAAGCAAGGTAGGTAGAGGTTCTAATCTTAAAACCAGCAGCTCTGTGAGTGTATGTGTGTGGGTGTATTCACATCACCTTTAGTAGTGTGGCTGTCTTGCTGCCTGTGTGTGCAATGGTTATAGCATTTTAAGGCCTGTTAACCCCCCCATTGCCAACCTATGCAGGGCCTACTGATGTCAGCCACCTCAGAAGCACAGTTAGACACTCTCTAAACACAATAGCACCGTGGTGCATGTGATAAGTACATATGTTTATAGTATACATAACTAGATAGGCAGGGATTACAATCTCAAAACTGGCAACTCTGTGAGTGTATGTGTGTGTATGCATATCCTCTTGCAGTAGTGCGGCTGTCTTCCTTGTGTTTGTCTGCAGTGGGTAAACCATTTTAAAGGCCTGTGCAAACCTGTTAACCACCCCAATGGCAACCTGTACAGCACCTGCAGATGTCATACACCTGAATAGTAGTGTCCAGAACTACAAAAATATATAAGCTCTATGGTGAATGCAATATATATGTAGTGCTTTAATATGTACAACTAGACAGGTATGAGTTCTACTCTAAACAAGAGCATTTTATGAATGTGTGTTTGTATATGTGTGTGTGTGTGTGTGTGTGTGTGTGTGTGTGTGTGTGTGTGTGTGTGTGTGTGTGTGTGTGTGTGTATACATATATCCCCTTGCAGCAGTTTGTGACTTTGTTAGGGCCAACAGCTGTCCCAGCATGCAGGTTGCCATCCATGTTTGGCCAGGTGTGTCCTGTAAAAACAACTAAAACAACACATAGGTCCCAAGAGTGTAGGTCAATAAGCATTTCGTATTTGTAAGTAATACTTATATAAAGCAGTCATTTTAGATCAGAAACACCTTAATGTTCAGAGACATAGCATAATCTAGGGAAATGCTACAAAAATAAGATGTCATATTGGCAGACCAAGAAAAGTCCTATCCTTTTGCACTTGCCATGGATATGGCTTGTTCTGCCAACTCTTACAATACTACAAGAAGTGTCCCACATTGGGCATTTGTTAAGGTGGCAACCATACTCTGTGTTGCCTATGTGTGTGCATTATGTATACATGTCAAGGCCCTGTGAGTAGCCGCTGCCCCTAAATAAGCCACATGCTAACTGCCACCACCCACATTTGCAGGTACTGCCTAAGGCTGTGGCAACTGCAAGTTGTGTGCTGTCTGTCATTGACCCATCAAATGAAGTTTCTTGCTAAATGCAGAAAACAGTACCATCACACCATATGGCAAGACACATACCCACTGTTTGCCACATCACTGGCAACCCCATAAACACACAACCTGTGTTGAGAGACCTTGGTACTCAGTTTGATAACAATGTGGCAACCCCATAAACACACAGCCTGTGTTGAGAGACCTGGGTACTCAGTTTGATAACAATGCTGAATTCAACCATCATGTAGTGGCAGTGGTCATAAAGGTCTTGTACGTGGTTCAACTCATAGGTAAAGGGAATGCATCCAGAAAACAGGTGGACAGTACCTCTCTATAATCGACAGTCAGTAGAACAATAATTTAGTACAATGGCCCATTTGATATATACCTATCCAGACAGCTGCACCAACTTGAAAGGCCATGGTAATAGCCACAAAGGTAATCCATGGTGCCTCCAACACCTGCCCATACAGACAACCTCAAGTCAGTAGTGCCCCACTTGGTATCGTACAGGTTGCCCAGAAATGGGCTGTGGCATGCCTACAAGGCAATGCTGGACCCTGCTCTTCAACAGCCTCATATATGTGAGTCTAGTTCCTCGTACATTACCAACACAACAGACCTGAATTTGATATGCAACATCAGCAAAACCTGCCAGAGAGACAGGTTTGTCTCCCAGAGGCTGCCCTGTTTCTGGAATGCACTTCCCATACATGTCAAACAGAGTGCCATTTAGACCCTCATCAAGTGCAACCATGATGAGTGGGTGGGATACCACAAATCTGTCCCAGGGGTCCCACCTGTGGCCTTCAGTGACAGGGGCAACAGGTGCTGATTGATGATTCTCTTGGGGATAAACTAATGGCTAGGCTTGTAAGGGACCCAGGGCCATTACTGTAGTGACCTTCTATGATCCTATGAACCTATGATCCTACTGAACTCCCAGGTGACTTGTATCAAAAGTAGCATGCTGTGTTAAGGTGTATGTGTGCAAGATTATGCTGTCTGCCCTCATCGTCCCTGACACACTGTTCTATACATATGCACCTAGGTAACTGTGCATATGTACAGCCGTACCTTGGCAACATCACATTCTTTCATTGCCACCATGCCATCCTGAGCTGCTGTATTGGCAGCACATCCCCACATCATAGACCCGCAGACACCTGGAGCAGAAACAGAAAAGATCTGGAAGACAATGGTCAGTCATAAATACTAACACCACTGCAGCATCATGGAACAAAGTTACATACACTGATGTGTATTCATGACTCATGCAGCAGACACAACCTTACAGAGCATAACACTACTGCACTACTAACTGTCAGTAACTGTACCATAGTCACCCTGTGCCTCTGACACATATTATCATGTCCCTGCATCAATGGTTTGGTTGACAGGGATGTAGCACAGGTATCATCACATGCACAGGGTGTGGTGGCTGTGCCACACAGTTGACATCATGTGTGTGTATCTGTAGGGGTGCTGGTCAGCTGGGCCATGGAGAGGAGCTGTGTGTGTTTGTTGGTGGCCTGCATGTGACACTGATGTGTGAGTGTGATCATGGCAAAGACAAGGCACGTGCTAGCCCTACACAAGGGCATGTTGAACAGCTGTGGCCTGTACATGGCTGAATGCACAGTTCACTGTCTCTGGCCACAGACACAGGAACTGGTTCTACCAGGAGTGGCACTGGCACCACCATGCCAGGGTCATATGTGGCAGTGGTCAGAAAGGCCTTGTACGTGGTTCAACTCATAGGTAAAGGGAATGCATCCAGAAAACAGGTGGACAATACCTCTGTATAGTCTGCAGTCAGTAGAACAATAATTTAGTACAATGGCCCATTTGATATATACCTAGCCAGACAGCTGCACCAACTGGAAAGGCCATGGTAATAGCCACAAAGGTAATCCATGGTGCCTCCAACACCTGCCCATGCAGACAACCTCAAGTCAGTAGTGCCCCACTTGGTATCAGACAGGTTGCCCAGAGATGGGCCGTGGCATGCCTACAAGGCAATGCTGGACCCCTGCTCTTCAACAGCCTCATATATGTGAGTCTAATTCCTCGCACATTACCAACACAACGGACCTTAATCTGATATGCAACATCAACAAAACCTGCCGGAGAGACAGGTTTGTCTCCCAGAGGCTGCCCTGTTTCATGAATGCACTTCCCGTACATGTCAAACAGAGTGCCATTTAGACCCTCATCAAGTGCAACCATGATGAGTGGATGGGATACCACAAATCTGTCCCAGGGTTCCCACCTGTGGCCTTCAATGACAGGGGCAACAGGTGCTGATTGATGATTCTCTTGGGGATAAACTAATGGCTAGGCTTGTAAGGGACCCAAGGCCATTACTGTAGTAACCTTCTATGATCCTATGAACCAATGATCCTACTGAACTCCCAGGTGACATGTATCAAAAGTAGCATGCTGTGTTAAGGTGTATGTGTGCAAGATTATGCTGTCTGTCCTCATTGTCCCTGACACACTGTTCTATACATATGCACCTAGGTAACTGTGCATATGTACAGCCATACCTTGGCAACATCACATTCTTGTGTTGCCACCATGCCATCCCGAGCTGCTGTATTGGCAGCATATCCCCATGTTATAGACCCACAGACACCTGGAGCAGAAACAGAAAAGATCTGGAAGACAATGGTCAGTCAAAAGTACTAACACCACTGCAGCATCATGGAACAAAGATACATAAACTGTGATGTGTATTCATGACTCATGCAGCAGACACCACCTTACAGGGCATAACACTACTGCACTACTAACTGTCAGTAACTGTACCATAGTCACCGTGTGCCTCAGACACATATTATCATGTCCCTGCATCGATGGTTTGGATGACAGGGATGTGGCACAGGTATCATCACATGCACAGGGTATGGTGGCTGTACCGCACAGTTGACATCATATGTGTGTATCTGGAGGGGTGCTGATCAGCTGGGCCATAGAGAGGAGCTGTGTGTGTTTGTTGGTGGCCTGCATGTGACACTGATGTGTGAGTGTGATCATGTGCACAGACAAGGCATGTGCTAGCCCTACACAATGGTATGTTGAACAGCTGTTGCCTGTACATGGCAGAATGCACAGTTCACTGTCTCTGTCCAGAGAAACAAGAACTGGTTCTGCCAGGAGTGGCACTGGCACCACCATGACAGGGTCAGATGTGGTACTACTTGCTGACGGTGACTGTTGTCAGCTGGATCTGTGTCCCTCATGGGACCACCTAGGACCATGTGGCCATGGCCTGCCATGTTGCAGAGTGTACAGCACCCTCCCCCTTTGGTAGTGCTGGTGGTACTGCCACCACAGGAGTGTGACTGTGCACAGCAGTGTGGGCTCTCAGCTGATGTTATATGTGTGTGTATGTGTCTGTGTGTGTGTGTGTGTGTGTGTGTGTGTGTGTGTGTGTGTGTGTGTGTGTGTGTGTGTGTGTGCAATTATTGCATGTTCCTGATATACTTAGCTTAACTTGATCAGTTGTGCTCAGATGTGCTCAGAACTTTTCTACAGTTTTGATAGGTTTTCTTTTTCTTGATGCACTGATTAAGTAATGTTAATGTGGAAAGCATCTAAAAGTTTAAAAAGTATAATGGTATGAGTGCACTTATACTTCAAAACAAATCTCAGAGTCTGAGTGTTTGTATATATTTCGAGCATAGTACCAATCACGCCTTTGGTTAATAGCTACAGAGTATTATGTATTTACTGTAAACCATGAGAAATGCTGTGTAATAAAATTTGTTTATGCTCTAAGCAAGTGGCATGGATGGAGAAAAATGAAAGGTGTTGCTATTTGTATTACATGATCTTGTTTTTATAGATAATGGGAATAAATGCAAATTACATAGTAAAGTGTTTTGCTACATTATGTTAAAGGCATAGCTGATTTTTTTCTGCAGGTAGCTGAAATTTGCTACACGTCACCCCCCACGCACAACAGGAGAGTTTAGAGGTACTGCTGGCAATCTAGCAACTCAGCATATCACTTTTTTTTCCTGGTCATTGCAACTTGAAATAACTTGCTCTTTTATCTCGTATTATGTTTTCTTTAGATCCCGCAATGCTTAACTACATGGAGGAAACAATATTTATTTCATTGTTCAGATTGTTCAGTTAAAGTTTTTCTAAATTAGCTGCTTGCACACACAAGCACATGCCAAATTCATCATATATATCATTAAGTACTGTTTCAGTAAAAGTGTACACACCTAATTTAGAAACCCATTTCCACAATCCAATCGACTAGCAACAAAATAACATAATTTATTTGAAAGTGAGTTAATAAACAGTATGCAGACTTTTGTCTAAGTTAATGATGTTTATCTAGAGATACAGATATTGTCTGACACCTGTTAGTTGTGACCACACTGCTTCCAAGTGATCTGTTTTATTGTACCTATACGGTGGAAACGTTTGTTTTTTAACCTATACTGGTTCCCATACATGAGAACTTGTTGTATTAAAGGGGACACACAGCCAGTTATGCAGTGTAAGTGTGCAGAGTATTCCCCCATCCAAGGTAGACACAAGTACTACACTGGCTTTTCATCTGGCATTGCTTGATTTTGCAGAATGTTCTGGTTTTCTGTCATATTTTTATACTGTGGATTTATGCTTATTATTCAGAAAGTGCCTGTTGTGCTATGTTTAAGTAGCAATGCTTTCATGACCATCAGGTAAGCTTGTCTGAGATTGTAAGATGCAAGTAAGTTTTAATAAGCATACTGTTAAAGAATTACCAACATTGAAAGCCTTTTTGTTGTCGCCATGCAGAGAATACTTACATAACTAGATAACATGTAAGCCCTGGGTACTGAAATGTGTGATAAAGGACAGGATTACAGTATTTTAAGAAGCTCATTACCTTTGTTGGAGACTTGGTCATCTTTGCAGACTTCACACGCAAACTAAACAAAATGCCAATCTATCATGTGTGGTCCATAGCCTGTGCAGTAATCCTTTAAGCAATTTATCTTGAGCTTGTTTCTTGTTTTCTGTCCATTTTTTACTTTGATCATGTTTTCCCCATGAAACAAGTAGATAGTTGTTGTCAGGCAGCAGGTAATTTCTGGATAAGAAACATTTTTACAAGTGGGGGTGTTGCTACTTTCAGTATGTTGGTTGGTACTTTTATAAAGCTAAATATAAAGTATAATTAAAACTGCAGTGCAAGTAGAAGTGGTTTGAGTTAAGTGCTGCTTGTTTTTCTTATACTTGACTTTGACTGGCATTCCAGTAATGCATTTAAAAAGTAATTTACTTTTTCATGCCTCACTACCTTTTTGTTTCCCTCTAGATATTAAGTAAGCTGTCATGCAGCCAATGCATTGAAATGTTTTTTTTTTCTTCTACACTTCATTTTGTCTTGATTGGACTCTCATAATGACGGTTTGGCACCCAGGGCAGCATATTTAATTAAAGTTCCAGTTTTTGTGGTTTTGAGCATAGCTCCTCCCATTTCTAATTGGCTGCACCCCTTCCAATTGGCCCCACCAATTCAGCTGTGTCCTACAGACCCCCTTTGATTTGAAGTCACCAACCGCCACTGGTTGTACCTGCCTACGTCCACATGTCTGACGCCCTAATCCCACCACATATTCCAGCACAGACATTGCATTGTTAAGGACTAACAATGTCTCATCCTACCATCTATCCACTACATCTGCAAAATGATGTAGGCCATCACCAGTGCCTTGGATGAAGTCATGAATGATAGTATCCATCTGGTGTTGCATTCGAAATGTGCCTGTGCCTCCAGGATGAATCGAAACATGTGTCGGGTGACACATGCTGTGATACCTCTGACAGGTGGTGTACAGTCCACAATCCTTTCAGCACCCTTGTCAATCTGCCTGTGGGAGACCTCACCAGCTCCCTGGCAATGGCTACTATTTACAGTCACAGATGCTATAGTCACCACACTCTCCTGTTCGATGCCTTCAGCCTAAGACTGTCCGATATCTGTGCCCGCAAAGGACTGGGTATGTGTGGGCATTCTGACTGTGTGCAGGGACATTGGGGAGGAAGTGGAATGTCAACCCACGGGACAGATTCAGCCCCCAACAACCCCACCTGTGCCTCACTATGGCCACCATAATCATCAGAGTCTGATGATACACTGACATCAGGTTATGAGGGGGACACACTCCGACCCCCATATCCACCTGTGAGGAAGAAGACAAAACACACACACACACACACACACACACACACACACACACACACACACACAAACACAAACACACACACAAACACACACACACACACACGCACATACAGGTGAGGGTCCACAACTGCGTTATACATACCACACCTTATTACTGTTCCCATGCACAACACACAAGCAGACCACAACAGACACAGACAAGACAGGCCCTTAACAAATGCAGCGCAGCTACGTCCAGTTAACGTTGCTCATACTATACACCTGTGAGATAAGTGACATGTCAGTGTATGTGATGGAGCTTCATCTTTAACACAGTGCACCCTTTTCAGTCATACTAAGGTCCCCCTTTATAGCAGACTGCCTAGACCATCACAAAACTACGTGCAAATATGTTACAGATCCTGCAAATATGCTACTGTAATTACCAATGTAATGCACTGCAGTGAACCTCTCCACAACTGAATATACAAGTATTGCAATATGGCTAAGCTTAATAGTTGTGTCAATGGCAAACTGTTAGCTCTTAACATGCCTAGGGTATAGATGAGCCATAACAATACAGTTGCATATGCACCGGCAACAGGATGATGGACTCTGGCCACACTAGAGGTACCTATGGAATTATGGGAGAGAGCTATTATCAACCATCACAAATGTGGCATTGGTACAGGATAATATGTGCATATATCAACATGTACAGCATGAACTGTGATTCCACCCACATTGCTGACATTCTCAATATGTGTACACATGTGTGTTACAAACCACCCCCCCAACAAATGCAGAATAATCTGACATCCACGTACAGATATTCAGAGGCTGTACAGTATTAATGTGATGACCACAGAAAGCTTACCTGGAAACTCCTCTGCTGTGGAAGTTGTGCCACCCACTTCCACAACATATGGTGTGATGGATCTTTGTGAGCTGGTGGCTGGACCCAGGTTTGCCAGGAACTCCTCTGTGACTGAGAGTGGTTGTAGTGTTGCAAACCCTCCACTCATGTCAGCATGGTTCCTGGCCACAGCTGTGTACCTTTGCTGTGTATTATTTATCATGTCTGTGGCATGGTATCAAACCTGCTCATATCTCCTTTCCTGTTGCCCGACATGATTCATCAATGTCACAAGGTCTGCCCATAGTGCAGCATGTTGTTGCTGATTATGGCGTCTCCTCAACAGCAGGATCTGGTAATGGAGTCTCAATTCCATTGAGTATGGCAGCATTCTCCATGTCTGAAAATGGTGGGTTCCTACATCAGTACATCACTCCTGAAAGACAAGAAAAGGGGAACAAATCACAGGACCACATACATTGCTCTCCATTATGTACATATCCTGCACATCCACAATTTTCTAGCACTATCCTTTGCTAACTCCCACATCATATCCTGCCATCTATCACCATAGTATGTATGTGGCTATCAGCAACATAGTGACAATACATCATGCATTGCCCTCCCAATCTTGCTGTTTCCTGCTACTTGCTATATGTTTTCTTAGGCGTTCCACTGCATTTTCCTGTTGCACCTATTACTGCTTGTTTATAGACTCTCTACATTGTATGCAGTGGTGTCAGCCTCCTACTTTTGTTTTAAGCACCTGGGCTGTAGGCCCACCCTTTACATCTCCCTGGCCTTCATCCCTCAGATTATGGACTATATGGCTGGACAATGCCTTACAGTGTCCCTTGTCAGTCTGGTTGACATGGGCATCCTTGTATAGTGTAGCAACTTCTTCATATACACAGACAACCATATACAAACACCACCAAGGAGCACATTTTGTAAGAGATGTAATAACATTAGGAACCTACAGTTCGTGCTCTCACCCTGTCAAGCTTGCATATCTCGCACTGAACATGTTGTCAACATAATCGGCACACCTCACACACCACCCACACCTACACAACACTGACCCACATATGCATAGGTCCTCAACATACACATCCACTAACAAAGGAGACCTCTGAGGCAAAGACATACATGAACTCCACAGCTCTCCACAGCACATACCACACATTGGCACACACCTGTGTCCCACAGCCATGAAGGTGTCACCAAAAATAAAACATATTAGTCATAGAAGATTCCATTGGGAGACACGCAGATGTGCCTCTCACAAGGCTGTATATGGGGAAGGTCACATTTACTTGTCAGCCAGGTGCCAGAATCAGCCATATCACATAAACACTGCTGTCTCTCCACAACAAGTACTGTTATGAGTATGTCACAGTCCATGTTGACGTGCCTGACCTGACACATTCCTTCCTGGACTATATGCAGTGTGACATGATTGAGCATGCTGATTATGTGTCCCATGCAGGTATGTCCCTATACTTATGCAGTATTCTGCTGTCACACAGAATAATGCTGCAATTCAATCAGGAAATGATTAACCTTAACATTTGGCTTGTTATCTTGTGCTATTCCAGGGGGATCCAGTACTTGAGAGCCTGGGATGATACGATTAACAGACCACGATGCTTTGCCAGAGATTGCCTCCATCTGTCTCAACTGGTCCTCATGCATATAGCAATGGTTCTTGCCACCACCGATGTGCCTTTATTAGGAGAAGTGGTAAGGTTAACACTACTAACATGCAACTATCAACACATCACAAATTGAAGGTCATGCTGCTAAATGCTATGAGTGTAAACATGAACCTGTGTTCATTGCAAGCATTCTTAACCCTGGGAAATGGTTACAACTGTGCAGTCACAGACACATGGCTCAAAGCTGCAGAGAGCAACCCGCCCTTATATGGTCACCCATCCTATCATACAGTCAGACCCCAAAGTGTGGGTATAAAGCCATGGGACATGAGGTTACACTGTATATGAAAGACATAAACATGTACATGCAGTAAGATGCACAGGGAACAGTGCATGGGCAGTTCACCATTGTCAAGACACTTATCCAAATCACAGATAGCTACTACCCCTCATATTTGACCAGGAAGTCCATCCTGCCTATATGGACCTGACCAACTCTATCAAGATTCGTGTCTATACCCTGATCCTGGGTTACTTGAACTACCCAAACATACATTGGAAGATGTAATCATGCCAGCACACAAATATCCAGAGATCCATCAACAGTGGAAATGCAAACACCTTGGAGCAGCTAGGTGCTACCCCACATGAGGTGAAGGTCTTTTGGAGTTGATATTAGACAAAACAAGTAACCACTGCAGCATCCTTACAATGTCATCCTCTGTGGTCAAAGCAACCATAAAGCAGTCATGTTTGTAGTCACCCTCTCCCACAATACCCATCTTGCTAGGGTCAGGCACACATACAACTCCAAAGTTGAATACAGCCACCTGCGGGGTGGTATACACAGCTTTGCAGCCCCCACCCCCTCTGTAGGGACTGGCTTTAATATCCACAAATACACAAAAACTCTATATGTGCATTTGTATAGATGCATGGAGCCAGGTATACCTGACAGGACTACATCATCCTCTGCAAGGATACGTAAACCTGTCTGGTAGACAGTTGCAGTTAATAAAGTGTCTATAGCAGGGATGACATACTGCTGTCTGAGACAGAGTAGGATCAGGTACCCATTTGATGTAATGTCACCTTAGCCTGAACAAGCAAATACGATCACTACTGGAATCCTGCAAAGCAAACCCCAAGCCTACGTTGGCGACATCCACTACAGACAGCCATCATCTCCCCTTCTTCACATATGTCTACAACATCAAAGTAAGCACTCACATCTGCTCAGTAATGGTTGTCAAGAACACCAGATATACAAGTGCTGTAGGTATAGTATACTTGATGGCTGACAGATTCAGTGTAGGCTTCACTCCCTATCTCCCCTCATCAGTACATGAGGATGTCACTAGTACCTGCACCCTTCCCCTTAAAGGTAGGGAACAGGTCACCACTGCCACCTCAAAGTCATGGTATATAGCCATCATGGGAGCCTATCACATCACAGGATGCACCCTACATGACCCCAAGCATGACCTTACAGCACCATAAGGTACTGCATTCCACCAAGGTCTGATTGCCACCTTTGTCCCAGTGGAGTGGAGGACACCCACTGCCACCCCTTTACACTAATGTGGGGCATCCACCAATCCAGCACATTATAGACCCATCAGCCTATCTGTGGGGCCATGGCACAGTTTATAGTGAACCACATTAACTAGGACATTGGCGACTTCCACACACTGCATCACACACAGTTAGGCTTTGTCAATATGGGAGCATGTCTGTTACAATTGCTTGACCTCTTTGACACAGTCACCAAAACCATGGACAGGGGGTTGACAATGTTCACTGCCTACCTTGACCACGCCAAAGACTTTGACAGTATTCCCCACTTGGCCATAATAGCTATATGCTTCCACCTAGGCATCAGTCCATATGTCACCAGATGGGTAGCACACTGCTGTAATGACAGGGCCCACCTAGTCCACATAGGAGAATACCCCCAAATGGTAGATCCATAACTAGTGGCATAACCTCATGTTCTGTGTTTGGGCCTCTGTTATGTGTGATGTAATCTTCTGAGGTGCAGGGCACAGCCATTGGGCTATAGCTCACCATGTTTGCAGATGACTGCATGCTGGGTGCTGTCAACAGATTCCCTAATGATGTGGACATCTGCCAAGAGGATCACACACAGAAATGTAACTGTTGCCAGAAACATGGCCTTGGGCTGCTTACCATGAGATGCAGCATCATCCCCTGTGGGGAGAGTGACGTCCCCACATATTATCACAGTACTAGCAACATCCTAAGCACACAGTCAATCAAGATGGTTAAGTACACACAGGTTGATGGCAACATTATATTTGCTCACCATGTTGCATCCATTGTAAGGAAAAACCTACATGGCCCACCTCATACATAATGGTATGTCATCCAGGGACATGGGGTGCCAACATCTCTGTATTGCCCTCCAATAAGGGCCATTATTGAGTATAATGACCCTGTGGTCATTTACTTTGAAAAGCACATGCAGCAGCTGTGGAGGTCACAGATGTTCCCACAGCAGGGAATACCAGGGCCTCACACATCTGCCATAAACAGATTAGCTCATCCTTCTACCCAGTTTCATACAGACTCCCCAGAAGTTGACCTTTGTCTGGCATACAAGGCAATCATGGACTCCACCTTGATGTGACTGCTGCACCACTGCAAGTCAGACTCCACTCTATTAACCCACACACACACCCTCAACCTGGTTTGACATCAACAGGACTTGTTGGTAGGTCAGATGTGTGTCCCAAACACTCACCCAGCTGTGGAATGGACACCCTGTCTGCATCAGCCAGGGTAGCTATTTACACCTTTTCAAGTGAGACCTGGATAACTGGATGTTTAACCGGACATTCACACTTGGGATACCACCTGTGTCCCTGTTGGGCTGGGGCATCATGTGCTGACTTGCATATACATGGCCTAAACTCTGGGTTAGGCTTATGAGGGCCTCAGGGCCAGGGGCCTAGTAACCTTGTATGATCCTAAGTATACCTGTTCTGGCCCATGTGCTGTTATGTGTCCACACCCATTACTGCCATCTACTGTGGTGTGTACCCTATGGGCAACATCCCAGTACCATGTTATGCAGCCACCATCCAACAAATAGGTGAGTGATACTACAAATATATGGGGACATTCCAGCAACATTTGTGACACACAGTTATAGGCAGCACTGCAACTGTGGTGTAGGTTATCCTCCTTGTAGCTGTCTGCCATCCGCAGTACACAGATGTTTGCAAAATGTGTACATGTGCCTGATATATGAGAACCCTCTATCAGACAAATGTGGTTGCCTGGAAAACAGTTAGACAATAGTTAATGGTTGCTCGCAGACTGTGAGGAATCTGGCTGTCATGCACCAGACACCTCAGAATATAGTTATGGTACATTTATATGTGGTACTTCATTCATTCCCTTACATTGTATGCTCGATATGTACACTCTGTTGCTGAGGTGGAGCCTGTGTCTCCACACTACTACTGGCTATTACCTGCTCTCCTGCTGCAGGGGGTCAACACGTACACTATACATAGCTCTCAGGCAATGAGATACAGGTGTGGAGTACACAGTGACCTAGCCAGAGTATGTCAAGAACAGTCATGGACACCTGGACAATGTTTGAACTATGTCTGTGTGACATTCACAGACTCTCAGGAGTTGACTGACAGTACATCATGTGATATACCAGTTGTATCTACCAGTACTTACTGTCACTATTGTGTAATACACAATCCAGTAGCATTCGTACATGAGCTCACCATTGCTTGGGAAACTCAGGAGCCAGAGCTGTGATCTATGTCACAGCAGACAGAGACAAAAGGAGAGACTGTAGGTGATGGACAGCTGACTCACAGCAACATGTCATTCCAAGTTGTTTTCTACAGACCTTAGTGTTGTAATCCCTATTTCCCGTGGCTGCATCCTATCTGTATCCCATTACATGGGGAATTCTGTTACATTCCTGGTATAGTGCTGTACTCCTTTGTGTGCAGAAATCCAGTGATATATTCTTTGGATAGTGTAGTCTGTCTTCATGAAGAAAGCCACAGATCTGTTTACTATAGGTAGCAGCTTGGCTTTTATAGGCAATGATCATGAACAGGTGATTGTCTGTGCACCAGTCTGGGACTCACACTTGCTAATTACATCCAGAACAGTTGGGTTGCATTTTCATTAGCCAATGGCATGGCAACACAGTGCTATACTATAATTAAGACCTTCATGTATGTCTTGGCCCTTTTCCTGGCCTGTGAGAAGGATATTATCAAGATGTGGGGACTACAGTATCACAGAGGGTAGATAGAAATACTGTCCACTGTTTTGACTGATGTGGTATGTCCACAGTTTTGCATGCTATGTTTGGCCATTGATAACAGACTTTCTGAGTCTGTGAAAGTTTACTGTTTAGCATTGTATGTTGGGTCAGTAAGGAGACAGACAGATGTGAGTGACATACATAATTGTTATCTGGATGTGCATGCAGCTGCAGTTGCCACCAGTTCATCAGCTGTGTATGGTTGTAGGGGAATACTCTGACACATGTCCCTGTCTCTTGACCATCCCCCACTCCTTTATATATGGGTGTTGTGTGGATGCCCTGTTCTAGGTGTTTGGGAGGTATGGAAGGTCTGTAACAGGTAGTTGAACATACTGCTGCATGTGCTGCAGGCTGCAGCTGCTGCATTCTGGGTAGGACTCATACTGGGGATTATGAACACATTGGGGACAGCAAGCTGTATATGTGAGCTATGGAGCTGTGTCAGCTCTGTTGTCACAGCATAGCCAGGGTAATGGTACCCATAACAATACAGGTGAGGCATATGCCTCTGTTACATATGTTAAGTAATAGTGCAATCCAGAGAATGTTAGGTGACATTTAGGACACCTATTCATATTTGTGACCTATGTCCCACCCTACAGGCCTTTGATATGCCAATGTGGGAGGCAGTGACTGTGGTAGCAGCAATTAGTTCTGCTGGACATTGCAGGGCTCAGTTATCTGTTGTATTGACAAGCATGTACTTGCCATGCAACAGACTGGACTGTAGGCCAGGACTGTGGATGTGCAAATATCACACATGCTAGGAATGTAACAGATAGAGCTACCGACTCATTATTTTGGCAGGTGTAGTTGCAAGACATATGTGCATGCATACAGTGTATTACACAGGATTTCCGTGGACGTGTGTTCAGATGAGTATGACATTTGGCACTGACCTGTCTGTTATGATTTTGTAACCTCAAACTGCACTGACTTGCCAGTACTTCAGCAGACAGAATAGGTTTTATGACAACCATGCCATAAGTAGGTGGCACAGTTGTGGACATTCTGCAACACTCTGTGCAGTTGTCAGCTCTATCTAATATCATAGGCCTATAATCCAAAAATGAGCACAGTGTTGAGAGTCCACAGAATGAAATTTATTAATAAAAAGTTATCCACAGGTTGGATAACTTTTTGTTAATAAATTTCCTTCTGTGGACTCGCAACGCTGTGCTCTTTTTTGGATTATTAGTTGTATTTTGAGCGCATTTAACACCATTGTTTTGGATCTAATATCATAGGCCTCACATACATCCACTAGCATGTATTTGGCTGTGTACTGGTTCGGTGTCTGCATCACCATCCCAAATATGCTGTCACTTATCCCATTATATGTAGTAGTAGTGTGTCACTGGCAATCAGAATACGTTTATAGAAACACCAGTTATTCTTCAAAGCTGAGTGACCTAGTGGCTTAATCCACTATGCTGTGGTTGACAGGGTCCTGGGTTCACAACTTGTCAACAATGCTTATTTTTGCTGATGTACATCAGTGGAATTCATGATATGTTTAAAGAAACAAGAGGTGCTAGTTTTAGTTAAGTGGCCTAGTGGGCTAATGCATTATGCTGTAATTAACAGGGTCCTGGGTTCAAAACTTGGCAGGTGTGATTATTTTTTGCTGATGTGCATCAGAGGAATTCATGATATGTTTATAGAAACATCACTTATTCTCAGAGCTAAATAGCCTAGTGGGCTAACATAGTAGGCTGTAGTTGCCATGGCTCCATGTTTAAGATTTGGCAGCTGTGAATTTTTTGGTGATGGACATAACTGTGCCAGAAACAGATAAGGTGATTAAAGTAATTTTAAATGGGTTGGAATGATGCACTGCAGAGCAGCCCAAAAAAAAGAAAAGAAAACATGGGTGAAATGGGGGCAAGCAGGGGAAAAACAATGTGAAAAGCAGGTAGTGATGTGCAGGACAAGTGTAGAAAAGGGCCATAGAGCTCCATTTCTTGTACAGCAACAGCTGTGCAGGTCATTGAGAATTTGGAATTTGGAGCCTCACATCCTCAAGAGAGTGGTGTGGGCAATATAACTATGTTGATTAATTGCAGTATCAATTGATTGCGGGTGGTGTGCATGGCAGTGAAATGGAGAGCTATGTATGGGGCCATTTTTTTTGTGGGACAAATGCCCCTTTTTTTTTAAAGAAGAGAGGTGAATGTTGGGGAAGGGACATAGGTACATGTAGGGAGGTAAGCTGGGTAGGAGATGTAGCATTTGCAAACAGACAAGACAGACAAGACAGCAGACAGGGGCAGTGTATGACACATGTGTGGGGTAAACACCTTGGATGTGGAGGATGTTGTGGAATCAGAGAACCAACTGCCTCCAGATGGCAGCAGTGCGACTGAGCTCCCCACCCATGGGCAATCACCACTGCAACTTCACACCCCACAAAGTTGGCTGTGCTGGGGGATGGGCAACTGGGCCAGTCTGCCCCTCCAGGTGCACCAGTCTACCCTCAATCTGGTGTAGCTGATCATCCCAATCATGATTGAAAATCCTGCTAACCATGCCTGGAAGCTGTTGTCAGGTGACCACTCCCTCTCTGTGCCTGCACCGGGGGGAGGGGTGGCAGGCACATCCCCTGAGGTGGTTCCACCCATTGGTGGTGTAGGACTGGCAGAGTGGTCAGCTACAGGTTGAGTTCCAGATGTGTTGGGACTCGGTACCATGGCCAACCGAGGTGGGGTAGGTGGATCTGCAGGAACTGGCCTACCCACTTGTGCTATGGTGGTGAGGTTTTTGCAAAGTGTATATGTTAGTCATGTACATTTAAATGTTAGATATAACAGCATGCAAGGGTGTTCCAATTAACCAAGAACAATCATATTGCATAGCATACAGAACTCAAGAACAAATGGAATAATAGTCAGTATTGTAACAGCATCCCAGAAACAGTTAAGGCAAAAGGCCAGCAACATTATTTCAACAAGGTATGTTAGCATGCAACCATTGTAATATATAACAATAATAAAACACAAGTCCCAACATTAGGTTTAGACAACATATGTGAAAAAGGAAACCATACCCATAGTATAGCAATAATAATTTATGAAGCAGATAAGGAGAGAGAGAGAGAGAGAGAGAGAGACATTCCATTAACAACAGTATAGGCTATATTGTTTGCAACAGTACTGTTCTATACTCTACAGGTCTGCCCTTACTTTGTTATGCATTCAAGTGCCCTATAGCTTCTGTAGCACATATATACCTTTCAAGCTATCCTCATGGGACAGTATGGGCCAAGCTATAACACCTACAGGTTCAAAACTACAGGGGACTATTACATGTCAGAGGAACATATATGACTACCAAGATGGACTGTGCACTATCATTGTGTGAGTGTGCTAATGACATACTTCAACTGGATGTTATATCTGTGTCTATGGGTTTTGACAACTGTGATCAATATCCATGACAGAGTGACACTTGCGAGACATGTATTGTGTACAGTACAGAGAGTTTACACTTATCCTGCCATCCTTGGCAGGCATGGGGTTAGACCATCAGCAGTCATTCACAGGCACATCAGGCATACAACCGTGCCAGCAATAAACTGTTTTATTTCTCTTATTAACTAGGAATAGTGCTGTACTTGTTGACAGTTTATTAAATGTAGTCTTCTCAACTTTCTGAGCAATATTACTTACACATTAGTATATCTAGACACAGAAATTAGTATATCATTAATACAGCTACTACAAACATTTATTTACTTGTAAATCCTGTGCGGAGAAAGTCTGCTAACAACACATAACTGTTTTGATAAATATTCCGTAGTATTTGTCTGTGTCTATAAATATATAATAGCACTTGTCCTTGGATTCAAACCCTGGTCTATGTGTGGCAAAATGAATGACATACATATCATTTATCAGACTGAGCTACTGAGCCACTGCTCTGTGTTTATTGACTGATATGTTCCTAGAGTTCACCAGGTTACAAACTGTGAAGTGCTAATAGAGGCAGAGTGTTATACAAGACTGCAGTGACACCTGAACACACATGCATGGAATTCATGCATGACAGAGATAGTAGGTGAACTGTGCAGTAATATATGGAATGCAGGTGGAGACAATAAACCCCTAGTGGATGAAAATATGTGTGCAGTGTACAGACCATATTGGAGTGCTGGGTTGGCTACCTGGCCCATATACAATTGCAGATGATATATTTGCAGTCTATAGCTATTACAGTTTCATACTTGCCTGAAGCAGCATAACCTAAGATCTGGGATGCATATAGTTGAAATGCATTGCTTAACACAAGACAATCCAGAGATACACACTAGGATACAGGTTCAGATCTTAGTGCAGGACAAATAGCAGAATGCATTATATATTGTTGTACAGCTCCACATCTACAGTTTAGCAAAGCAGTCTTTATTAGCTAACCTTCAGTCACTTAGTGGTATTATTCCCGTTTGTCATACACAGCAGTTACTGTATAATACAAAAGTTCATGACCAACAGCTCAAATACCAAATATTGAAGGTCAACAGCTTTATTACTGGTGACATCATACATGTTATTGTTACACATCTAACAGTCTGTATTGATATTGCAAGACAGCTGTAATTGCGCAATTAATGCAATATATATTTGATATCATTTACATTAAGACTGCAGTTCATCTTTTTATTTCAGTAACATTTATTAATGCAGTTGATCTTTTTTACCTTAACATTACTAATGTAATGGCAACTTTTATTTCTGTAACATTATTAATGCATTTGAAGAAATCCTTTGTTCGTGACATTATCAGGTTTAATGCTTTCATCTGTACTGAACTGTACTTGGCATTATACTGAATGCAGAATATACCTACTGGCAGTTACTAATTTACTTTCTTGTTTTATGATTATAGATTTCAAGAAACATCTGTACTTATCACAGGCATGGTGCAACCTGGCCAGCCACCCTGCATGGGCCTCCAGGTTGCGAGCTCTCTCCTCTGCAGCTGTGGGGAGAGAAACACACCATTATGCATACCTATCAGTTATACATATTAGAATTTGGTTAAAAAAAGGGTTACAATACTTACAAACTTGTGGGGCATTGTCATCCAGAGCATCTTGGATCCATTGGGCCAAGAGACACCACTTCCTACACTTCAGGTCATTGTAGTGGTGATGCACCTGCTCACCTGTGTCAGGGATACAAGTTGCACTAGTGAGGTCACATGCCAGCTGGATCCCAGACCTCTAATTTGTATTCTGACCCCTGGTACTGGCCGTGCAGCAGCCGGATGTCATGGTCTTTCACGAGGAACCCAACCATGACCCTGGACACCAAAATTCCCCACTGCTGTACCTGTAAGTGCACACCCTCTCCAACACCTGCCATAGTTCCTGCATGGGACAAACTCAAACAGGCTCTGGCTGCATTCTCACCTGTTCAGCTTAAATGAGGCTGTTTTCCTACCTTTTGCCACCATTGGACCATTTTTAAAAATGTTCAGCTTTGCTAAGGAGGTGGACCTGGAAAAACATGCAAAGGCATCATGGAACACAGAGAAAAGCAAACTTTTCATCAGTCTTCATAATGCAAAGGGAAGGATCGCTGCCATACTAGGAAGAAAGTGGGACAGAATGAAGACACCAGAGAACATATACCAACATGGGCAGCAAGGAGGAGGAAAATAGCTGCCTTAAGGGCAATAAGGTGTATGAACTAAATGGGCTCCCTGCTGGAGCTCTCAAGAACATGGACGTCATACTAGCAGATGCTCTAAAAGAGCTGCTCAACAGATCACTACCAATGCAAATGCTCCTGAAGACTGGAATATGCTAAGAACAGTACCACTGTGTAGAGGGGAGCAAGTGAAATATGGGAAATTACAGGCCAGTTAGCCTAACAGCAGTGGGTGGGAAAGTCATGGAAAAGAACATGATAGAAGGGCTTTGCATTATAATGTAAACAGTCCATTCTTGGCCAGAGGAGCTATCACTTATGGCACATCCAGTTTGAAGACTGTCTAAAAGACAAGAACTAAAGATGGTCCACCTTATACTATATCAAAACCTTTTATTCACACCGACAGAAGTGCTACTGTGGAAAAGAACTGCAGAACCTGAGAATAAGACTGAAAGAGGATATCAGTTGTTACGTGACTAAAAGAAAGAACACATAGTTATGAAATGGCAAGTCACATGAGTAATGGAAGAGACTAATGGTATATCAGAGAGGCTGGTTATGAGTCCAGTACTCTTTTATATATTTGTTTCAGAAATATTTGAGCAGAAAACAGAACAGGATTAAACACCCTACTGATGGAATAAAGAAAGGAGCTACAGTAGATAATGGGGTATGAGCTTAACGAGGAATTTGGAAGGATTGACTAAGTGAACCGAAAGGAGATAATTGGGGTTCAAAGTACACAAATGCAAAATATAGTTCTTAAGGCACACAAGAAACCTTCATTAATGCATGAGTGTGATGTTGTGCTGAAGAATGTAACAGAAACAAAGCAGGACAAGGTTCTGGATGTATTTATTATGCCTAGAATGCATCAGCAGGAGCAAATTGTGTGGGTAGTAATAACAGAAAACAGAATGGTGGTGTGTATTCTCAAGGTAGATAGACTCCAGAATCAAATAGGCTACCCCTCTCAATGCTTCTGACCATGACCAAGTCATACTTTGAGTACTTTGTGCAGTTCTGGGGACCACACAATGAGAGGGATTTCAAGCTGCTTGAAGGAGTCCAGAAAGAATAAAAAAGAATGGTGTGTGGAATGTTGGGGAAATATATAATCTATGACTAGAGAAGATGAAATCTTTCTGATAAGATATCAGAAAAGTTGAGAGCATTATAGCTTTACAAAATGGGGATGGACCTGGGTAAATGTCTCAGCTGAATAGATATATCTGTCTGAAAAATTAAACATGCTCAGTTGCTAGCTTCTGCAAATTGTTGGAGTTAGTTTATCAAGCAGTCCAGGAGAAAGCAGACTGTTGGGTAAGAAGTGTGCCCCAAACACACTTTGCATGAACTGATGAAGGGTTGTCTCCTTTGTTATCCTTTTTTCTTAGATAATGAATTACCAGTAAGTGGATTAATTGACCCAGTGTATGACCTTATGGTACTTCAAAGGTTAATTTCAGCAAATGTTTTAGCAATAGACACATTCAGGCATGTACTGGACCAGGGAAAAGAGTGGCATATTCCAGGTTGTGGATAGGAGCTGGCTGCTGCGTTCATTGTTTTGTAAGTGTTTATTTGTGAGTTAAGGAATCTGTTTGTTCCAGTTCTTGTTCAGGCACCTGCCCTGTTTACGATTAGTATAAATGGAGCTGTGAGATCACAAGTGCTCCCAACTATAATATGACTGCTTTTGACAACAGATAGGGAGGCCACAAAATATTTCTGCGATGAACAGATTTCTTGCACACTTTATTTAACATGCATTCATTTTCACAGGCTTCCTCAGATATACGGCAGCTCATGTTTGCGTCTCCCTACCTTCCCTATTTATACACACATCACATTTTTCTAAATATGTAGGCCTTCCTCCTTTAGTCTTAAAGACATATAGCTTGAAGCATGTAGGTCATCTAATAGTACAATGAGATCTTATCATGACATTCTTAATTCCCTTTTCTGCTGATGGTGGTTCATTACATTTTCTGTTACTGTTTGCATATCTGTTCTGCATTAGGAATAAATGCTGATGTAAGCTCATTAATTCATTAGCTACTTCTTGGTCAAATGATACATTGCCCTCCCATGTTCGGTAGCACTCCATAGGGAATGACCAGCGCCATTTTGTAATGTGACATTTCTTTTCACAGTTAGTGAAAGCATGCTTTGCCAACAGCTGATACTCTGGTGCTAACATCATAGAGAAAGCCACAGAAAATGTAGTTGGTATTATTACATTAATGTTGCTAATCCTATTTATACTGCTTTTTCCATCACTGATTGTGGCAGAAGCAGCTGTATTTAAAAGCTTTTTACATATAACATTCATCTGAGTGAGATTTGCTTTAAGGAAGAAAGCAGCATACAGACAATGTATTTTTTTTTCATTTTCTTGTTTTTGGGTTGGGTGGTAATTCGAAAAAATTAAAACAAACTTTTTTTTTTTAAATGACTTCTAAAGATGAAGGTCTGTAGACTATTTTTAATGTATCCTGCCTTCTTTAAGTTAGCTTGATTTTCCACCATTTCTACTTGGGTTTTTGCTGGTGCCTTTGGTTTATGTAGAGGATTTTTTTACCTAGCACCTTACGTTAAGTTAGTCTGTTAACATGCGTCCCAGGGTTGTCTTGAGATTTTCTGTTACCGGCCATTCTTCAAGACTGGTCAGTTTACTATTAAGACTCTATGCATTAATCCAAACAATTTTAAAGCCTTTGTTTCTGATATGCTAGGTGATTGGGCTCAGCAACTGAGATTTATTTGTAAATTATTACATATTAGGATATTAACTTGAGCAAACTGTTACTACTAATTATGGAAGCAAAATAGAAAATCACACACTGTAAGGAGGAAATATGTAATCTAATCCTTCTAATCTTGCTAGTTTTTTTATTCATTTTAAAAATGTATATGATAAGTAATAGTGCAATGACTACTAAATACCAAAGGGATATTAGGTGCTTTTAATAGCTGAGTGATCAAAGTCTTTTTCATGGGTAACCATTTGTTATTCTAAAACTCATTAATGTGAGAAATTGTGAGACTGAATGACTAAACAAGTAGGCTCTTGTTCAACACTGTGATTTCTTTGAATACTCACTGACAATTTTGGAGTTGGTATGTATAAGTTCATTGGGCATGGTGCCTTGCCACAGCATTTGGGTGTACAGGAGGGCTTGCCTCCAGCAAGACATATTTTTAAAGGAGAATAGCAATGTTTGACATTCACTGCTGTCCTATATTTTTTGGACTTTTATTTTTATAATACCATTGCTCACACTTAAGAGTCTCAGAAGTGCAATAGAGAGCCTTTGTTATGTAATCATGTTATTGTTAGGCAGAAGGTATCCATGATTTTGTCATGTGTCAGCTCTTTTACCTGCCTTTTTCATGTATCACTGTTGCTAGGATACCTTATATATATGTTGTGTCCAACACATATTTTAAAAACAGTAAATAGTCATGTCACTATAAGCTTTTCAAAATGTACAGTGCACTCATTTATATATTCAAGGACAGTCAGTATTAGCAGTATCAGCCTGTTTCATAACTGCAGCATTTTCCTTTAATTTAGTAGAATGCATATAAAGAGACAGATGTACATTAAATACTGACATAAAATAGTAACATAAGATGAAAGCAATTGGAAATGAACACACAGAAAGTTGGCATATAAGAATGAGAAGGATGGGGGGGGTGGTCAAGAAAAGATTTATTTTGTTGAAGATGGCCCCATTTATATAAAGAGAAGGGAAGAGGAAGGCTGAAAGAAAAATCAGTATAGGAAAATTAGGGATAAGACAGTGTGCAGTGGCAGACAGATACACACAGAACAGCACAGGTAAACAGAGGTGAATATAAACACACAAGGATGGGAGACATAGAACTGATGGAAGCAAAAAGTGAACCGGGAAATAATGATGGTTTAGGGATGGAAAATGCACAGAGTGTGGGGTATAACTTAAGTCGAAATAGGTACACATACTAAGAGTTACAGTGGGTTATAAGCATCAGCAGCATCCCATCTGATGCCCTAACCTGAAAGGACATTATGGTAATATATCACCAACTAATGGGTCAGACTGACAAGAGATATAGGCCAAACTCTTCACTGGTGACCAGTGGTAGTGGCTAGCTTGATGAATTAATCTAATATCTGCTCCATTAGGCTCACCTTCCAGGTTATAATCTGCCATCTACTCTGCACAGACTCTGCCACCTGCACCACCTGCACCACCTGCAACTTGGCCATGCTAAGCATGTTACCTGCTATGAGGCACTAAAATTCCAGCCAGAGAGGAACTGCCAGTCTCATTGCACTCATGAGCTCAGCATTAGCTTAATTAGGGATGGGATGAAACTGAAGATGGTTGCACAAATCTGTTACTCAAACCGACAGTAAAGGGACACAATGAGAAGGCTGACATAAGTGAACCTGTCTTGAAAATGGACTGAATATATTAAAAGTATGGGTCAGAATTTGTGAGCAGATACAAATATTATAAACTTCTAGTTTCTCAAGCCTCCTGAAGAGCATGACACGGTAACTATGCTAATATTATGTCCAAATGTCATCCAAAATGAATAAAAGTTTGTTTTGAGAGTTTTTGCTTCAGTTCTATCTCTAGATCAATATATTTAATCATTGTTTTGACAATTAGAACTAGACTAATGGAATTGTGTTGCTAGGCTGTAAGACTACTGCCCTGCAAAGGTTTTACATTGTTTTTATTAGATAGGTGTAATTTAACAAGTTATTTTATTTTAAATTTTTTCAGTAAGCAAACATTATTATTTTACTATGCTATTCTGTAACTATATGATAATATACATGCAGTACTGTAACCGTTTAAGTTTCTATCACATTTTATTTTTATATTTTGCTGTGTTTTTAATTTTGTAAACAATCATATTTAATAAATACTATACTCACTAAATAATGATGCAAAACATATTTGCTGGAACACAGATTTTTTTTTTTATTTCATGTACAGTTTGCTACAAATAAAAGAAAAGAATTGCAAGACTTGATAAATTCAGTCAACACCATGTTTAGCCTCAGGAATTTAAATCATTTTTTGCACAAAAATAAACAATTTGAATGAGTCAACTGAAAGTCAGTACAACTAAGCTCTGAATACTCTTAAAGTCATTTTAAGACTCATGGGAAGGGAACATGTTTTATAGGATTGTGACTGAAGAGGTGCAAAATAAGAGAAAGACTGCATAAACTATGGCAGCTGAAGAAGTGTCATGTACTACTGATGAATTATTAAGGGAAATGAGAACAGAAATACATAATAAAAGTAAATAATAGATGACTAATTACTATTATTCTGTTAGGAAAAAGATTAGGAAAAAATTAGGTGTATATGAAATACGATACATTACAATTTTTAAGTAACGTAGCACACGGTTTAGTTCTATAAAGTTAACAAAGTTGTAGAAGAGAAAATTTCCTGAGACAAATAGCTCTAGAAAAAATATTTCTGTTTAGTAGATAGTAATCAGTTGGAAGGGAATGTTAATATAAAAGAGTGGGACACGTATTAGAAGAGATCATGCCAGCCTTAGATATATGCAACACAGAGCGGAACCCTAGTAAGGTATTAATTGTAAATGCTGACTTTCTTTCACAGTCAGTTAAATATTCTACCATGAGCCCCAGTATCCTTTATCTAGTCCACACAAATATGACCATTTCTTACACATCTCCATATGTAACATCATGCCTTGTTAAATATGACCATATTTTAGTGACCTTTTTATTTAAAACTGGTGGTACTTCCCCTGTAAATAGGTCTGTGTTAACAGACTTCTCAAAAACAAACCTTCTTCACTTATTTGATGACCAAAACAAATTCTGTTGCAATCTTCATCTGAAATATTTTTTTGCTAAAGCTTCCATCTATGCCTCTGACTTCTACACCAACTTAAATTGTAGTATATGCACCGATGTTAGTGACACATTTAAAATCAAACCCCTGTGGTGGAATACCCGTATATATAGATAAATGGTATGACAAGAGAAAGAAACTGCTTAATACATAAATGGTCTCCTTCTACGTACTTTAAGAGCACCCATAAGCAAACTAAAAAAGAGCTTTAGGGAACCAATAGAAAGCTCAAAGTTGTGTATGAACATAAAATAGCCAGGAAAACAAAACATAACTGTACATCTTTCTTTAACAATCTCATAAAGTTAAAAACTGACACCCAACAATATTTGGAGCTAGTCCAAAATACTGCCCTCTCAGACTCAAAGGAAATAGCTAATATCCTAGCTAACACATATAGTGGCAATTTTACTCCACCCAGAGTTATAGATTTTCCACTATAAGTAAGAATACTTCATCCATGGGCCCTGATAATGCAGAAAGTTATTAAATTATTAGTCAAAAATATGTCCTTTCTGAACCCTGCTTAACCTCTTTAAAGCCTAGTTACATTCCTTTATACTAGAAAACCATTGTAATGCCATTACACCAGGGTGGCCCAGCTATGAACCCTAGTAAATACAGACCCAGTAGACTAACTAGCCTCATATATAACGCTATTGAGCATATTATCCCAGACCTCATTAATATGTACATTAAAAATCTAATCAGCCAGTATGGCAATTTTTCAGAACCAAAAACAAATAACCAGATACAACTGTACAACAGAAATCTAACTAAAATATATTTTAACCATGGAGATGAAGTATAAACATATAAGTATAAAAAGATATATATATATATTTATACAGATATAAAAGGAATATATGTGGATGAAAACAAGATGCAACTCAGTGAGATTATTACAGTTTAGCAGTCTGCTTATTTAATATTGAGGCTATCAGTTTTGTTTATTTAAACCTGAGTACTTGAGTTATTAAGTCTGAATTGCCACAGAAGTTTTTTATATTAAGTCTTGTTTTCCCAGACTCAGCCTCTGGGGCTTGGGATGACAATTTCCAAAATAGAAAATAAGAACTTTACAAAACTACTGCATTCAAGTGACCTCCAGATTCTTCAAGCCTTGCACGGTGTGCAGATTAGTGCAGGAGCAATATGTCTGCCATGCGATCCAGAAATAGCCTGTAGGGGCACGCATGAGCACTCCTGCACTAGTCCTGCATGGACTCAGCCCCTGTAAGCAAATTACCCTATTTGCCGGAGAAATCCATGCAAACAAGGTGAATTTGTGATCCAGGAAGCTGGAAACTGGCTGTGCAGGACTAGTGTAATCTGCAGAAATGTTCTCCGCCAGTAACGGAGTGCATTTCTGCAAATACCAAAACGCAGCCATGACAGCTCCAAATAAAAGGTGCATATCATTTAGGATGCATGCCAATGGCCAAGTATAAGGCCATTGGCATTGGAAACAGTTGAAAAAAAAAATCAGCTTTTATTTTTTTTTAACCAATCTCAGCTGTTTAAGAGTAGGGCAGTAGCGTGCAAACAGGATTGGGGGAAAATAAGAAAATAAACCTAAAATAAGCATTCCAACTAAAATTACTATTCTACCATTATAGTCAATGGCAGGTAAAAGACAACATGACCAGTGAGTAGTGGTTGCTAAGGAGAGAGGCTCAGTGTGAGACATGTAACTACGCATTAGCAAGCAATCCTATGCAAATGAGGGGAATGATAGTGAATCCCAGATTTCCCCAGCATGCTAGTCAGCTCCCAACAGTGTAAGAGCAGCAATAACTTGGTGCAAGCCTAGGAGTTAGCTGACATCATAGGGCGGGTGTCAGGCATACTGTAAGCGGATTGGAGTACTGTTGCTCAGGTTTGCTCCTAGCTTAGCACAGCTAGGCAAGGGTGTGTGTCTGAGGCTGCCTAGCACTCTTTACATTGCCTAAGCAGGTGTGCACAACGTGCAGCTGGTATTAAAGGAAAAAAAAAGTAAACCAGGAAATAGCAGCTCTGTGCAAATTTGTGCACTGTGTTTGTGCGGTGCACCCTCGGGCATAAACAGGAAGGCAATCGGAAGGGAAAACAGCAGTAGGAAGGTAATCTAGGAGAACTAGTATAGCTGGCAGGTGAAATGTATCAGAATCAGCCAATTACACAGGCAGAAGACCAGCCTGGCCCAGAACACTACTATAAACTATGAAAACACCTTCCGCTCTGTTTTTTCCCATACTCTACACCACAGGTGTATAAGAGCAGGGAAGTTTTAACAGACAAAACAACAAAATAATAGTGGCTGCAATAGCTATCATACAACAACTTGTGGAAGAGGCTGAGGGTGGTGAGGATGTGAATGCTGTCGACCAACCCACAGTGAGGAGATGGGGAAGAGTGTACAGACCCAGGGTAATCTACCAGGGGCTACATGAGCTGGAGACAGTGGAGTGCTATAGGGTGGACAGAGACCCCTACAGCAAATTGTTGAGCTGTGCCGGCCACGCCTGACACACAGAACTAACAGAGGGGAACCCATCCCAGTGGAAACCAATGTATGTGTAGGCCTAAGAATACTAGCTACAGGTACCTTCCAAAGGCCAACTGGGGATATCATGGGGATCTCACAGGCATCAGCAACCAGGGTACTCCACCAGTTCCTGGATGCCATGTCAGCACATGCCAGTGAGCATGTATATTTCCCAACACTTGTGAGGTATTGGCCAGCAATATGCAACTGTTCCACCAAATAGCAGAATACCCTGAGGTAGTGGGTGCTATAAACTGCATGCACAAATGCATCAAAGCACCCCCCGGTGGAGTGGGGTAGGGTTTACATTAACCGCAAGGGTTTCCCTTCCATCAAGTGCCAGGTCGTGTGCGATGCCCAGGGCATAATAATGAATGCATGTGCTGGCTGCCCTGGAACCTATCACAATTCCAACATCTGGCATCTGATTCAGCTGTACTACAGATTTGCCAGTGGGGACATCCCCTACGGTCACCTAGTGGGGGATGTTGAATACGCATTGGAGCCGTGGCTGATGACACCCATCAGAAATGCACACACATCCGAACAAGAACTTCATAATGAGGCACACGCACAGACCAGAATTATAATAGAGTGTGTGTTTGGGATGATCAAGTCACAGTTCCAGTGCCTGATTACATCTGGTGGAGCCTTGCAGTACTCACCAGCTACATGTACCCAAATTGTCATTGTATGTGCCATGCTACACAATATGATCCTGTGGAAACATATGCAGCAGGAATAGCACGGGGCAGGCCCACACAGCCCCCCACCATTGCCAAGGCCTGCACAGAGTGACTCAGAGGAGGAACAACTTGAGCCTGCCCCAGTAGCCAGAAAGAAGAGTGCCCAGTATGCCCTGGCCTTGGCAAAAAGGCAATGTATAGCACATACACTGACACAGGAGGGACCCAGGGAATAACACCTCTCTCTGATTCTCACATACAGTAAAAGGGATGCCAAATATGACACTACCTGTGCTCAACCATGTGTCGGGAGTGTACTATGTGCACCCGACATAGGCAGCCCTGCAGCACCACCCTCAGTACTGGGACACCTACAAGGTAAGTCACTCAACCTATCAATTGCTGAATGGAGTAGAATGTGTTGTTACCTGGATCTATGGTATGGATGTGAGCAAGCAAGGGAATCTGGTGGCTGAATGGTATGCCAGCAGATAGTAGACACCTGTAGTAGCACCATGAGATCTGTAACAAATACTATTGTCACCATAGTAGCCAGTACTACACAGGGCAACAAAACCCACTGCAGGAAATGTGTTAGGCTACATGTGTCCATATGACTAATACATGCCAGTCAGGGAGGTTCACATACCCAACAACATTCTCAGCCAGCAGAACACAAACAAAGGCTGTGCTATGGCCTCCGAATGATGCCTATGGATAACCCCCACCCCAGGCCTACACAGACAGACTACAGCAGGGCAGGCAGTGGGATGTTAGTTCTGAAGGGCAGGAAGTCAGAAACTAATCTGTTGGTCAATCAAGACCTGTAGTACACTGATATGCCTCTAGTCAGCATGATAGGTTAGAATACAGAATGAAATGGAGTACCTGACATACCAGTACAGTCATAGAAAATGTATAAAGTGTCAGGTGTGCCCCCCATCCTATGTAGAAATGTAAAAACAGTCAGATGTGCCCCCCCAATCCTCTGTAGAAATGTAGTAACAGTCAGATGTGCCCTCCTACAATCTTGTGTAGAAATGTAGAAACAGTCAGATGTGCCCCCCCAATCCTGTGAAGAAATGTAGAAATAGTCAGGTGTGCCCCCCAATCCTGTGTAGAAATGTAGAATCACTCAAGTCTGCCCCCCCCCCACAATCCTACATAGAAATGTAGGAATAGTCAGGTGTGCTCATCCCCCAACCAAGCATAGAAATATAGTATCAGTTAGGTGTGCCCCCCTCCAACAATCCTGTGTAGGAATGTAGAAACAGTCAGGTGTACTCCCCCCAACCCTACGTAGAAATGTAGTAACAGTCAGGTATGCCCCCCCAAACCTATTTAGAAATGTAGTAATGGTCTGGTGTGTTCCCTCAAATCCGATGTACACACGTTGTAACAGTCAGGTGTGCCCCCCACAACCTTATGTAGAAATGTAGTGACATGTATGGGTAGGTATAATACCAGTGGAGCACAGATGCACAGAGGTGACCAAGGTAGCAGGATAGGTTGTAGCATCTGACAATATGCAGGTATGTGTGTGTTAGGTTGGTGTGTGCTTCATATTGTGTGAGAGTGGTTGGTATGTATGCATGCTGAGGTAAGACCTGGTGGCCATTGCCCACTACTGCTGATGACAGGGACAAGTCCTCACAACTGCATTACCAAAGACAATACCCACCAGTATAACACAAGCTAGCAGTACGTCATTGTAAATGTATGGTGGTAATATGTGTCACCATCTGAAAGACTGGCATGGCATGGCTGTTGGGCTAGATATACAAGGAGTACACAGGGAAAAGTACCCCAGACATACAGTATATATTATGTCACTGTGAAATGGACACACCCTTGGAATAGTACATACAGGTATGCATCACATTATCTGGTCCTGTAGTAGGGAGTACCAGTGTTGTCTGCCCAAACACTCGCAGATCACAAAGGAGGTAGGACTGATGTATTGGGAAACAGCTGATGTACCTGCTCATGCAAGCTTAACTGGAATGCCGAATGCATATCTGTGTGTCAGATGCAAGTAGTGTCTAAAGCACACATGCACCAAGCTCACAAAAACACCACCCACAGGTACCTCCCTGGTTGTACCCCTGTTGTGAGGAATAGGTATAATATGACCCCACCTGTATATGGCAATAGCGAATGAATGCAGGATGCAGTGCAGGTGTCTCATGCAGGTATGTCGCTAGCTGTAGGTAGCAACCTGCCAGCATCCACACCACCTGATCAAGACTGATAGAAGGTATTGGCATGAACACCTAGCACACCTACCCTGTCACCCCAGGGGAGTATACTGTATGGTGGTCTGAGACTGTAGGACTGACAGACTGCAACGGCCTGCCACATCTGGCCCACATCAATACCTAATGGCCCACAGGTCCCTGCCAAGGGCCTGTGTCTCACATGTACTGCCAATGCATGTTATGTCATGGACACCCAAATAACGACACAACACACTTCACATATGCCAAATGCAAGGCCATGTGGACAAACCACAGTAACATGTACACCATGTCCCACTGCATGAACTATAGACCAACACACAGCTGTGATGGGGTGATAACCATAGGGAATGTATCACAGAATGAATGTATAATGTAAGGAAGAGGATAGAATAATGGGGGGGGGGCTTGGGCAGCATGGAATGTGCATGGTCCGATACAAAGCTGTGAGCACACACTATCCCTGGCTGTAAACACATAAATGGGTGGCTACATACCTGCCCATACACCACAATAGGGGTAATGTCCAGACTCATGGCCCCTGCCTCTGAGTAACCTGTGCAAATCTGTACAGCTGTGAGGTATTGCCATAGCAATATAAGGCCATACTGTCATGTTGATGGATGTACAAGTATGGGATCCTCTGCCAGTGCTGCACCAAGGTGCTGACTCAGATACATGGACCCAGCAGCAAGTGTCTGCAGCCCTCCTCCAGGATGGCATAACCTACCAGGAATATGTAGGCATCTGCTCACAACACCGCATACAACTGCAGTCACCCTTGTCCCCCAAGACATCACTGTGAGCAGGAATGTCTACCTGACAGTACATGAGGACAGAAAACATCATAGTGTATAACAGTACACATCTGAATATCTCTGCTAACAGCAGTACCATGTAGCTGAAGCAGCACAGACACAATTACCTACAGTACACACTATGCCCTGCACACTTTGTCCTCATATTGCCAAATCATTGATGGATACCCTGTAGAAACAGTTTGCTACCTGTAGGTGTACAACACAAAGGTCTGCACTGGATTATAAACTAGCTGGAATCGATCCACACATTCAATACAGAAGGGCATACTGGGCATGCTCACACACTGAGAGAAATGAAGGCAATGTCAGACAACAACATACTGAATGGTCATATTGGGCATGCTCACACACAAACAAATGAAGCCCATGTCTGCAAACAACAGTGGACTAGACATATCTAGCAGTTGCAGATGTTAGTGCAGACACTCTTCAGTATGAACCACTCATGCTTTGCAAACACAGTGGATAGGAATACAGACATATATCCAAGGACAACACACTATAATATGCCAAAAGTAGACATCCATAGATGTGTGGAAGTGAGTGACTGTGACAAGGAGACATCCATTATGAGGCCTGTTCCACCCGTCATACAGCCAAATGGCTACAACCACATGAGATTCAGATGTCACTCACTGCGGATACTAGCCACTAGTATCTGTCGGCGTTACAGACTATGTGGTGCAAGTGCTAGCTGTACAACATGACTGTACTAGGAAGTGGTCATCTCGCAGCTGTATACACGTACCTGTGGAATATTACCCTACATGTGCCCGCATGTGTTGTGTCAACCTCTACATGAATGGGTTATGGCCCATGCACACACACTACCCTCCCCATAGCCCTACTATGACAAGCCTGCTGAGGTCATCCACTTTGAAATACACCTTTGGGAAAGTTGTAGCCAAGTAATCTCCATGGCACTTCCTATAACTGTGTACTGCTGTAGTGTAATAAACTAGTTAAGTAGGAGTTCTAATCCCAGACATGACAGGTGTGTGTGTGTGTGTGTGTGTGTGTGTGTGTGTGTGTGTGTGTGTGTGTGTGTGTGTGTGTGTGTGTGTGTGTGTGTGTGTGTGTGTGTGTGTGTGTGTGTGTTTGTGTGTGTGTGTGTGTGTGTGCGTGTGTGCGTGTGTGTGTGTGTGTGTGTTTGTGTGTGTGTGTGTGTGTTTGTCATTCATATCCTGTGTGAAAGTGGTTGTGAGTGTGTAACAACTGGACTCAATGCAGAGTGGATTTTGCAGATTTTTTATATGGTGGCCCTATTATATATCACATTGTCCACCATACAGGGATAACAGATGTGAAATAGCCGAGAGGCTGGGGTGCAAATCCATACCCCTACATCTGACATCAAGGCCAGGTGAACAAAGTGAGCAACCCTAGTATTACCGAGTGAACACTCTCAATCCATGTCTCTTACACAAACACACATACACACGCACACACACACACACACACACACACACACACACACACACACACACACACACACACACACTTGCCTAGGCAACAGCCGCTATGTTGGTAGTACCCTGCATATTGCCTACTGATAGCAACCATGGTGTAATTGCAGTGGGCTACAGAGGGCATGTCACCCTGTCCATCAGTCCAATAGGTACGTACATGCCGACAATGCATCTTTCCCATGTTCCCCACTGGACAACTTCAACACCTATGGTGCCATCAAATGTGACCCACAAAGGACATACCATACCTGAAAATTATGCCCTATATGGACAGATTCCACTGACACTAGAGAATACTGGTATCATGCTGTCAATGTAGGTGCAGGGTAAACCTACTGTCCATTAACAGTTCCCGCCACATGAGGACAGGAGTGGCACATCTGATGATAACAATCTGTGTACACAACATGGGCCAGAAACCCCAGGTACAGTTCCACATGTCACTGTACATGTGTGTAGGAGGTGTGCACATCCCAGACACCGTCCATGTCTTGGACTAAGGAACACATACATGACAAGCAATGCACAGCATTGGCCACATGCAATAGTCACCCAGGTGACTAGATGGTGAATACAATACCCACCTGTGTCAGCAAATCCAGAAACTACATCCGTGAGCCACAATACAGACCATAGTCATGTGGCGTGATGCCAAGGTATACCCATCACTTAGCCTTAGATAGCCATCTGGCACAGACAAACACTACACACCTGTGAAGCAGTGGACCCATGCACATCAGTACTGGCACCGTGTGTGTGTGTGTGTGTGTGTGTGTGTGTGTGTGTGTGTGTGTGTGTGTGTGTGTGTGTGTTGTATGATGTGTATGATCACATTCACATTCACTACAACCCCCACTGGCATACTGAAGCATGCTGTCTGATGTCAGACACCTGCATATACCCTTTGCCCATATAACCTCTGTATGACCCCTGTGGTGCATGTGATACCTGCACAGTAATGTGTTGTGGCAATCTCATTAATGATGAGTTGTATTCCTGGCCATGCCAAGTGTGTCAATGTGTGTGCATCCTTGTGAGAGTGTGGCTGTGTTGACGCTGGCACCTGTTCATGCGGACAGGCACATGTACTACTCCTATTGTATAGCTACCATATCCCTGTTGAAGATGTCACTCACTATCACATATAGGTTTTGAGGGCTCCTCAACATATAACCTATGTGGCACATCCAATAACTGCATAGAAATGTGATAGCACTACATAGTCATCAGGGGTTTGATACCCTGTGCTGGTAGGTGCGTGACACAAACATGCTTAAGTATTACTCTCCCACCCCCTCCCTGACTTTTCTTTGCCTCTGTCTGCCGCTCTCACTCCCTCTCTGGTGGATATGGAGACCTGCACCTGTTTTGCTTAGGCAGCAGCATGTGCATTTTAAGTGATGCTCATGATCAGCTGATGGCCTCTGCATGAATTGCAGCCCTCTTCTAGCTGATTGCATGTGGAACACCTGTGGTAACATTCCCATAGCCAATTGTATGGAAGCACACTCCAATAGTTAGGAGCATTGTGTTGGTGTTGGGCCTTTTCATTCACTGTGAGCAGGAACTCGATCTGTTGTTTAGCAAACAGCATCTCAGATGGATTGGGGATTTACCTCTAACAACATACACTGTGGAAACAGGGAAAAACACAGGAGGGGTTGTGTCTGACCTGACTACAGACTGTAAGTGCTGCTATACTACATTTGGAGTAATGTTGGTTTAACAGGGTGTGTGTGGATATGGCTGTCCTACATTTTTAATACCTGCCATGTCAGTGCTATGTTTATGAAGAAACCCCCATCTGTAGGGCATCTGCAGACTGGGCAGTTTGTGATACCTTTTGTTTCATGTGTTACCCACAGAGCACCTATCTGTGAACTGCAGAAGGTAGTGTGAGGACTGCAGTCTGTAGATGGTGACAGCGTGAGAATTACTGACTTCATGTCCCTAAAAGGAAATATGTTGCAACAAACCCTGTTACAACAGTAAATTTATGAGGTTATCACAGCAACATGTCAATACTGGCCATGTGTATGTGCCCCCAACCACAACTATGTCATGCAGTAAGAGGTGCATATGTGCTGTACACCATAATTAGTGATATCATATCTGATAACAAGCCAGTGAGATATCAGACTGCTACACATGTTATGTATAGTAGGGGTTATATTTGATGACATAACCTGGACATTCTGTGGTTGTGTGTACAGTACTGAGGTCTGTATACTTATGGTGAATGTCGACAGTGTGTGTATTGTTAATATGTACTTTGGCCTGTGCACAGACTGTGGTATATGTCATTGTTCTTGGTCCTGTTCTAGCTGGTGTTACATGCTGCAACAGTGTATGTTACCCTATCAGCTTACATGTTTGTAGGGCCATACACACACATGTCCCATACCACAGACAGGCATTGGACCACACTGTGTAGTGGCCCAGTATATGTAGGGTTAGTGTGTGAGTGGCACATATGAGATGGTGTTGAACAGATAGTCCATATACTATAATATTGCTCTAGCTTACCATACGTGGCTGTGGCTGTGTTCACATTGGTTGTGGTTATGCACTTTCAAACAGGTGTATCTTACTCTGTGCTGTGACATGCCTGTAGAACCTGCTATATATGCAGGTACATGTGCATTCCCCTATAGAAAATGTAGGCCAGTGTTGAGCCAGTTTGCCTGTAGCCTGCACAGTGCATTGTTATATGGCTAGCAGCTTAGTGTAATTACCTAGTGAGATTTCATGTCCAGATACTTGCCAGATGTACTGCTGCCGAGCCTCCCTTAACAGTCATGTATGTCAGACAGAGCAGTGGGATGCTGCACAGATGTATGTCAATAAATAGTGGGTAGTATGTGGCCATGGCACCTCTGTACCAGTGGTTATTATGTGTCAGGACAGACAGGGGTGTGTGAATGCATAGCCTATGGGGGAAAATGTATACCAGTCATTACGTGTTATACCCATCTACATGGGTGTTAACATCCACATTATCAGGCTTGGTCCACAAGTCTTGCACTAAGGGGTTCTGTGTATATCTCTGAACTGTCCAGAGTGTGTCAGAATGTCCCCATATATTGGCCAATATCTCTGATGTAGTCCACAGGAGCATTACGTGCTAGCAGCAGTACTGTACTATGATGTCCTTAGGATGTCTGTCAGTAGCCAATGGTGCACATGTTAAAAGCAGATGTGACTTCCCACACACACCATGTCTGTGTATACAATCCCTATTACAGTAGCAATAGTCTACAAATATACCTGCTATACATACCAGACATCAACTTGCACTATGAAGTTGGGACTATAGGGGCTGAGGTAGGGCTACACTCCATGTTCTGGACATATGGTGAAATTATATGTATATATAATTATCCAGATATCTATATAGATATAGATATCTACATATATACCAACATAACTAGGCATATCTGTACACATAGGATGTGCATACATATATAGCTATATATAGACACATGTATATAGTATCTCATTATATTAATATATGCATTCTTCATTACTAGAATATTAGAATATTAGAATCTGTTAGATCACATGATTTTGCATATTTTTGAAATTGTAACAGTTTTCCTTTGTTCATTCTGAAGAAGCTCTTCTATCTAATAAGAGCGAAAGCTTAAACACCAGTTTAGTGTCTGTGTAATTATTTTATTCCGCATATTGTATGCTGTTTTTTGTTTTTTTATTTTCTGAAGTTTATTAGTACTTTTAATTTTCTTCAGTTTTGCGGTTATACTATTATATATATATATATATATATATATATATATATATATATATATATATATATATATATATATAAATACATACAAAGAGATGTACACATGGCTATATATGTAGCACTATACAGATGTGTATACAGACATATATATGAGTATACATGTGTATGTACATGTAGACATATATAGACCTATTATATGTATACAACCATATTCCTGTCATGAGTAAACCTCACGGTTGTGTATACCCTCCTAGATGTATCTCACCATATGTATTTGCAATGTGTACATTATGATAAAACAGCATATGTGATCCAACAGTCATATTAATAACAAGGACTACACAATTTAGGAACTAAAGGCAATTGATCAGTACTACTCAATATGTGTATTGACAGCTATATTGGTAAAACAACAGCTGTCTTCACAGTGGTCATGGCATAGTGGTTAAGTGCTGTGACTTCAGTGTACAGGGTCCTGGGTTCAAGACTTGCAAGGGCTGTTCATTTGTTGCTGGGCAGAATATGGGCTGTTGGATACAGAGTGGTTAAGGCAGTTTTGAGCAGCTTTAAACGGGTTTGCATGAAGCTAAGTGGTGCCGAGCTATGGCTAAACATACGGGAGCTTACACAGTGTAGGCTTTGCTTGCCAGTGTGCAAATCAGCTCAGCTGTTATATTGCAGCAATGCTGATACATGCTAAGCATAGCTTAGCCCTGGTAACCAGGTCACACCACCCAGTCTGATAATCTGTAATATGTGTATGTATTGCCATGTATATACCTCTTACTGGGTAATGATCCATCATGTAGAATGTAACTGTAGACTACCAACTCTACAGCACATGTTAGTGAGGGCTTCCGACATGTAGTTATGGCATACATATTGTTGTCAGACGTCTGTCTGTCAAGACAGTTATGCTACTGCATAGCTACTTGCCAAGCTGATGACTGTCAGTCCCTGTACAGATGTGCAGATGGCAGGTATCCAGCTGGGATATGTACAGACAACCTAAGCTTGATTGATACTGACATGTCTGCCCAGCTGTGTAAGAAGTGGCACATATAGGAGATGTCACCCTGTATGCACCACATGTCACGGGTACCTCGACTACACTACCACAGTCAACCAAACATGCTTGGGTACAGGTCTCCATCACAGACACTAACCATGTGTTGTAATGCATGTTGCATACATGTCAACTTGATCACCTCAGTGGCCATGTGCAGGAGGTACCTGAAGGATTGGCTGATGCATATCATTCTCACTCTGAGGGTCACCACAGTAGTGTCTGTCAATAGATTGCCCACTGTTACCTGGCAGGTGGCAGGATACCACTGTACACACAACCCCTACAAAACCCATCTCCCCTTGGACAATAGCTAGGTACACAGCTATGACCACGTGCAACAATGCACCCCTGTACTGACACATGTGCATGTGCATGACTGAGTATAGCAGTGTCTGTGTGTTAGCACACCTGTACTTGGTAAATCCACGAGGGCCTTTACAACCAACACAGCACCCATTGCCATAGTCAGTAGTGGCTGCTGCTGTATGGAACATTACATGTACCCTGTTAAGCCCCCCCCCCATACCAGCTACAAGAGCTTTGCAGTATCAGCACAACAGTGTTTTACAAATAGACATAAAGGATTTTGGACGTAATGTGACATTAAGAAATATTTATGGCAAAAACACAGAACAAGTTAGAACCTTAATGAAACCAAGTACATTTGTACCTGTAGCCCATCCTGCTGTGGAACTATTCATGCAGCTGTATAATAATGCAGTGGAGAAATTAAGAATGGACATGCATACTGAACATTATAGAAACATTACGTATGAAGAAAGACAAGCCCTATGCAACTTACAACAAAATTAGAATGTGGTAATCAAACCAGCAGACAAAGGAGGTACTATAGTGGTTATGGATACTAACTGGTATAAGTAGAAAATGACCACCATGTTACAAGACGAAAAGACATACCATGGAGTTACACCAATCCAGTTAAATCGAACTATACAAAAAGTGCCTTCCTTACTTCAGGATATGTTGACTGAAGGCCAAGTAGATCTAGACCTTTACAATTTTTTTAACATCACAAAACCCACTGTTCCGAATATTAATGAACTTCCTAAGATTCATAAGGACCTTCATAACCCTCCACTATGGCCTATAGTAGCAGGACAAGGGTGAGTGACAGAAACAATGTCACTATTTGTGGAGAAAGAATTGAGAACTATTTTAAAATAGGTTGATACAGTTCTGCAGGATACTGATGACTTCTTAAGAAAGATAAATCAAACCATGAATAACATTACGAATTATGACCACCTACTTGTGACCACCCTGGATGTGAATAGTTTATTCACTTCCAATCCCAACGAAGCAGGCATACAAGCTGTAAGAAAGATCTTAAGCCACAAAAAAACTGTTAATGAAACCAGTAGGATATGTGCTTTATTACATTTAATACTGGAAAATAATTATTTTGTGTATGGTACATCAATCTATTGGCAAACATGGGGGGGTAGCCATGGGCACCCCTTGTGCGAACAGCTACTCAAATCTTGTGCTTGTAGACTGGGAATTGGAGCATGTATTGAACTCAAATAATCCATGGTATGAATGCATCAAATTTTATGGTTGATTTGTGGATGATCTTTTTATTTTATGAGAAGGAACCGTACCACAATTTAAATCATTCCATCAATATCTAAATAGGACTACTACTTTTTTAAGCTTTACAGCAGAACACTCTCATAATCAAGTTGCATTTTTGGATGTGAATGTTATTCTTAACGAAAACATGTTGGAAACCGAATTACTCCGAAAAAATACATGGAAAAATCATTACTTGTTGAAAAGCAGCATGCATCCTAAACATGTCACTAAAAATATTATGCGAAATGAAACACAAAGAATACATAAAAGATGTAGCAAAGATGAGACAAGAGCAAAGGAAATTTTGTTTCTACAACAAAACCTAATAAAGACAGGTTATAATGAAAAAAGATGTGAATGTTCAAGAAGTTATCCCAAAGAAAAACAAGACAGAAGACAGAACCACCAGAGTGATGTTAACCTACAGCACAGACAACACACAAGTTAAATCCATAATAAGGCAGTTTTGGCCAATCCTCACCCAGGATGCCAAGCTAAAAGACATTGTAGGTGAAACACCATGCTTTGGCTACAAGAATAAGAAGAATTTAAAGAAGTTACTTTGCACAAAGGATGGGTTTAGCAAACATAAAATCGTTGGACATAAAGGCACATTCAAGTGTGGCCACTGCACAGCATGCCCACTGATTGACTGTAATAACCAATTTGAACATTCAAGGACAAAGAAGAAATACATCTTTAATGTCAAAGCCACTTGTATAACCCCCTATGTGGTGTACATGGCTACCTGTAAACTATGCCCTGCATTCTATGTAGGAAAAGCTAATCAGATGTTTAAAAATCACATTTTGAGACATCAAAGAGACATTATCAATAAAGATCCACATAATGCTTTAGCAACGCATGCTGAAAGAAATGTCGGTCATTCTTTCACTTATAAGGTGATAGAGAATGTATACAGTGGAATAAGGAAAGGTAAGATTGAAAATATTACTGAATGCAGGGAGAGTAAGTGGATTGTGAACCTCTGTGCTGATATTGAGCCAGGCTTGAATAACATCATTCCACTGAAACCTATACTAAAAGCTAGAAGACCAACTATCAGCTAACATGGAGGCATGTCTGGTTTAATAATTCATGATTGGTCACACCCCTCAAAAACAAAAGGTATAGGAAATGGAACAGCCCCAGCTGAGAGGAAAGAGGATTGATGCGTTTAAACAACTGATTGACAGTGTGATGATTGAATGATTGTCTCAACAGTAAAGGAAGCAAGCACTATAAAAAGGAACTTCCAGTACCAATCTCTACGATCTGAAGAAGATACCGAAAGCGCTTATCGTTTGGAATACATAGGAACTGTTTTATTCTACATCACGATTTTAACTTGACATGAAGATTTTAACTTTTCCTACAATAAAAGGTTTTTAACTGCCATTAAAGCTAGAAGCTTTTATTTGATCTGTTAGACTGGTTAAGCTGTTATCACAGTTCATCAAAGTCACATAGCAGCTACTACATCTTCAGTGTGGTTACTTTGTATATCAGACCAAAAAGGTTGGATACTTTGAAGCCATCATAAGACTGGAAACTTTGGAGCCATCATTTCACTATGGTATAACTGCATTCACAGCGTGAATATCTTGTAAGTGCATTTAATTTAAGTATGGGAAATGTATGCAAGTTTTTTGCTATATATGTTACACTTTTAAGTTTTATATCATTTAACCACACTGCCTATTCTCCAAGAGAACTTTACTTCATTGGCCATTGTTGTACAGCATTTCATTTTGAATAGTGTTTTACAAATGGGTTGATAGGCATGGGATATCCATTGTGTTCTGGCATGTGTGTGTAGTTGTGCATGTCCGTATATCTGTAGGGTACAGCATTCTGAGGCCACATACTCCTATTACAATACCCATTGCCACACAGTAGTACAGATAGTGTTGCTGCTGCCCATAGGTGAGGCATGACAATGCAACACCCTACTACGCGTGTGGCATGTGCATTAGATGCATATCCCTGTAGTACCACTGTTGGGGTGTACAATGGGTTGTATTGCAGTCGAGACCAGTGTGTGATGGTGGGTATGGCAGAGTGTCATCATGGGTTTCAGGGAGTACAATATCCACTGGGGGATGTGGGTGCTGTGTACACTGCCATTATACCAAGATACACCCAGTATATGTCCCATGTACCATGTTATAGTTACCACTGTCACCATCAACCATACAGGTAACTGATACCACAATCCAAGCCAGTTATGCATGTGCTGTATGCAGCCTACCTGTAACACACTGGACACATGGTCAAGTTAGCTAGCAGCGATAGGCCCTGGTATCACAGATGTGTGTCCGGCTGTTATGTGTCTGTTAATGTGTATATGATGGTATGTCACACTACATATTGTCCATATACACCCATTACATCCCCCATTAGCATACTGTACATGTCTGGGGATGTTTTGCATGTATCATGTAACCTGTGACACTCCTCTCCCTAAACGCTGTGTGGTGTGTGCAATGTAAGCCACACATGTTAGTATCACTACATAGCTAGGTAGGGGTCTAGTCCCAGTGTTGTCAAGTAACAGTGTGCATGTATGTGGATGGGTCTACATCAGGTTGCAGGCTATACATGCCTCAGTGGGTCACCTGTCCATGTGGCACAGGCAATAACTGTTTTAGTAATCTGTGACATGTGTTCAACTGTACCCCAGATATGTCACAGCCATGTTGTCACCACAGTGACATACCCCATTGTAGAATATGACTGCAGACCATCCTCGTGCTAACACATGTACACCTACAACACAAATGGATAACATTATAGGGACTGCAATCAACCAGTGTTACTAACAGCTATGTGGCATCATTGCTGGACAGCTACACTATCTGCCATATATGTATTACACTGTACTCCCTACAACATGTTACACTGCAGTACTGTGGTACACTGCAGTACAATCATTGTGCGCATCAGAACAATATCAGCCTGTCCCTGCATTGATGGTATGAATGACAGGGATGTGGCTCAGGTATCATAATATGCACAGGGTGTGATATTGGTATGCCAGAGGCCAAGGGTGGGCAATAGATTTGACACCATGTGTGTGGGTGAGGGGTGTACTGTGGTGAGCTGGGCATGGTGATGTGGTGTGTGTAGGTATGGGGTTGCCCTAGGTGTGTTTGCATAGTGTGTGGGTATGCATGCACACAGTCCTGCTATGTAGCTGCCCTACACAGGTGTTTATGGACAGCTGCAGACCATATCTGGCAGGGTGTGAAGTTCACTGCCTCTGGCCATGGACATGTGGACTGTGCCTGCCAGGGGTTTCATGGGCACGTCCAGGAACAGGTCTTGATGTGCTACTCTCACCTGCTTATGACAAATGTCCACTGGTACCAGGTCCCTCCTTGGACTAGCCAGGATGAGGTGCATGTGGCCTGCTGTGGTGTGGTGTGGACAGCACCCCCCCCGCACTGTCAGGGCTGCTACTGCCACTATGGGAGGCCCTTGGTGTCCTAACATTTCCATGTTGACTGCCAGCTGTTGGTGTTGCTGGCCCAGATCCATGTGGCTGTTGCCACATCCCCACCACATGTTGAAGCACGGGCACACCATGGCCAATGAGGGCCATCATCTCACCATGCCATCTATCTGTGAGCTCAGTATAAGCACAGGTGGCACCAGATAGTTCATGGATGTTGTAATTTACAAATGCGAGAGCAGTCCTCTGCAGCCTCAGGCCCTGTCTGGTGTAATGTTCCATACCTGTCTGTGCCACCATGACAGCTTGAAACATGCGCCTGCTGGTACCTGCTATGTTAGCTATGCCAGGTCCATGATGTCCAGTGGCCCTACCACAAGCACCCTGGGACATCCACCTATGTGGTGCCCTGTCAGACATCCGGCTATGCCTCCTGTGACTGAAAACAGTAGGCATGGTTACCACACCTTCCTGTGCACTGCCACCTAATGCCAGCTGTCCCTCCACTATGGCCACTGGTGATGGGGTATGTATAGGCAGTGAAACTGTGTGGGGGGTTGGGGTGGCTAAAATGGGGGATGTCAAATGGTGTAGTGTCGGCCCCTGACAACCCCACCTGTGCCTCAACAGTACTATCATCATCTTCAGTGTCTGCATGGACTCCAACATCAGATTGTATGCAGGAGGGACCCTGACCCACAACGCCACCTGTGGGGCAAAACAAAAAATTCACTTTAAAACCTGTACAGCATCGCCTAACAGTACGTATACACACACACACACACACACACACACACACACACACACACACACGCACACACACACACACACACACACACACACACACACACACACACACACACACACACACACACACACACACACACACATGTCCATAATACCTACCTGTCCATGGCTTTACAGACAGTCCCATGTATATGTCCATGTGGTACTCCATCCTGCATCACAATTGTTAACATACACACATTGATACCACTCCTTAACATATCAGTCTTCTAAATGCCTACACAAGCAGTCACACCACATCACCTGTTACTACATTACCTGTCTGACCCGTGTGTAGTGGTTTTACATGACCTCACTGCTGCCATTCGGTATGCACCCTCTGTAGGTCCGGAAATCATGAGCATGGCCCCTATATGTGTGGGCTACTATGTTCTGTCCACATCACGCACTTGTGTGGCATGTGTATGTAATACTCAGTACATGCCAGGTATGTTGCTCATTCAGCCTATCATGTGACAACTGTAATATATGGAGACACTCCCTGGTGTTGACTAGTACTTCCCCAATGCATCTGCAGTGCTGCATACATAGGTTGTAGGTGACCTCCCTGCTGAATGTGATATTAAGGGTGTACCTGGTGTCTAACTTCCCTCTCAATGACTGTTCCATGCTACAGACCATATTATACTATCAGCTGTCCTGTGATTACACATGACAGGTATCCCTGCTGTGTAATGTGTCTGCCCATGTCCATGTACTGCATTGTCCCAAATGGAAGTACAGCTGTATGAACACCCCACAATCTCACATGTGCATACATGGCCACCCCACTCAAACACACACATGCACACAAGCATTCTACATGCATCAACCTCCCTCCACTTCACCAGAGTGACCCTACAGACAAACTAACTAACCACCAGGATGTGCGCACACACACATACAGGTGAGGTTGCACAATGATAGTACACATAGTCCCCCTATTACCCATCTGTCATCATGCAGAACATATGGTGCAGGACAGCATGCAGTTCAGCTATAGTCAATCCATGCTAGCAAAGGTATACATGTGTGTGATGTATTTGCTGTGTGACTAGGTGATGCCCCTTCCCCTGGTTACCATTGCACTCATGTACACAGTATTGTTGTGCACCTGTTTTCCACCCTGCCATGTACTGTGCACCACACCTCACAAGTGGACAACCCATTGCAGAATGTGTTTTACTGTGTCAGTTATGTCAGCTTTAATGCTAACAGCCCTATGTTTTTCAGCAACACATACCTGGGATGATATGTGGACTGTTGTCATTTGTCAATGCCTGATGCCTGATTTACAGCTCTCAACAACAGCGAACCATGTAGGACCATTCCAATACTCTTACACTAACAACCATCAGAGCATACCATGGATATGAGGGGTGTACAAACCCTTCCTGATATGACGCACCCATTTGTGATCTGCATTGGGACCACATCACTGCATATCTTAACAGTACATGTGCCCGATATGTGACATATGTCCTGTACTTTCACATGCAGTGTCTACGTAATGTGTTAGGTGTGTGGATGCTGACCACAATGCATACACTCCGTGTGGGCATATGTGTGCTATGATGGATTGACGGACCTCTTGTGTGTACTACAGCAGTCACTACTCCTGGCGGGGACCAACTGCAATTGCCAGTGTATGTTCAGTCTGCCCTACACATGTCCCCATATTCTGCATGACTGCAAGGTCTACCCATGTGCACATCACTTGGTGTTCACACACTGCCATCACTATTGCTGTGGGGGTAGGATTACATCTTCCACAGGTTCTGAACCTGAAAATGTGCAGATACTGCCATTTTTAGCATCCTTAGGATCCCTGCTGCAGTGCACTGGTGTGTCATGCTGACACATAAGCCCTACACGTGTGTCAGTTTGCAGTGTCCCAAACACTGAACACCACATGTTACAGCCTAGTCCCAGCTGATAATGTGGATTACTGTAATGCCATATGCCATAGTGTATCTCTGCAGCAGTTGCCATTGTCCTACAAGTATATACACTGGTGTTGCACTGTATATGGGTGTTGTTCCAAACATGTGCCTATTGTTGGCCATGTCTCCCACCATTATATTACTCCCTGTGGACACATTCCACAATGACAGGATGTTACTTATCATGCAGGTTTCTGACATACCCTTCCAATATCCTGTCATGGTCACCATTGTGATGCCTTGCATTTCACAGCAACAATACGTGCACATGTACAGTATGCATTCTGGGTAGGTGTGTTAGATGTGTGCATGGAATATACCATCACCATTACATGCCTGATGTGTTAGCAAGCATTTACACAAACTATACTCACCACCTACAGGCTGCTGTCTTGGTGGTATCCCAGAGGGACCTACATAAGAGGGTTAGAGATGCAGTGTCAGTGGCCACACCTGTGGCAGTGCTACAGGGTGGGTGCAGTATTACAATACATCAGCGGTACATTTCTACAATACTACCACATTTGGACATCTGTTTATCACTACTATGCAGCAACACAATATATCTATGACATGTCAGATATGCATGATCTACCTGTACCAATGTGTATGTAAATGGAACAGTGGTCTACTGATGTGCCCTGTGCCCTTACTGGCATGCTCCTCTGCCAGTGTGTGGGTGACACCCACCTCCACAAAGGAGTCCAGTGGTTGGTGGTTGGCCAGATGGGCAGGTGCCATGAGGCTGGCAGGAGCTCCTCTACACATGTCGGGGGGGGTGGATGGCATAGCCCCCCCCTCACCATGATGAGATGATTCTCCAGGATTGCAGCAGCACGCTGACAGGCATTGCAAAGCATGTCAGTGCAATGATGCCGGACCTGAACATAACTGCAGTTGTGCAGTCTGACATCATTGACCCTGTGGACTAGGTCATTCCACAGGGCAGTCTGCTCCTGCTGGTCATGGGCAGCCCTGCCAAACAGCATGGGGTAGTGCTGGATTATGTACATGATCAGCATCTCATTTTCGGCTGCTGAATATGCTGACAAATGTGCATGTGACATCTTGGCTGAAAGACATAAAAATGGAAACAGATCTGAGAAACTCATACAGCAAGGTTATTACAGTTCTCATTACACATCTCTGTCACCCCCCCACCATATCAGCTACAACAAACTGTACACAGAACTCATTAGATATGGCTACAGCTTACCTACCAGTGGGACAGCTATTGTATTGTGCCACACTTGCTGCTATGTGATTGTAGCCCTGTTCCCTGTGTGTACACTATAATTGCTGGCCTGTTACAGACTATTCACCTGCGTGCCATTGTCAGGGCCACTATGGTTCCATATATGCCTGCAGAATGGCTGCTTTGTGATTGCTGCACATCTGACATTCTGTGTTATTGGGGATATCTATGCATGCTGTTGGACATGTTCTGATATTGTGTAGACTATTACTACCAACACATGTTCTATAACAGTGGCACAATAACATGTATATGTACTATTGGCCAGCAGAACCACATCTCCAAACCCATCTGCCCATGTTACCTGGCCACATCCTATGTGTTTCCCACCAAGGGGCCTCATCATGTACTAGTCTAGCAATACCATCAGGTGGAACCAACCCAGGGGATGCCCCCCCCCCCCCAGGAGCACACACAGACATGTTCCTGTCCCCTGAGGTCAGGTCCAGGGTCTGTTCCATAACGGGCTCCACAGACACATGTGGGATGTGCTACATCACTCTGAGGCACCCAGTACACATTCACAGGGCCGACGTGCTCCTCCTGCTCAGCATCCAGGCCAGGCACCTTCAGGACGTGGACTGTTGTTGTGAGTAACAGTGGGTGGGTAGCTTGTTCCCATTGTGTCCATATTGGGACCCATGGGGTATCCATGTCACAGACCACACACACCATCCAGGGTGTTTACCCACCACATGTGTCACATACCACCCCTGTAGACTGTTCTCTATATCTACCAAGCCTAACCACCTCCACAACTATACCTGCCATACTTCCCCATATTCCCATTCCATACTTCACAGACGAGGGCAATGCGGTCCCAACAAGTGGTTAACATGTGACATACCTGTCCATGTTGCACACACTGCCAGCTGTAGATATCTGTGTGTATTGCTATGTGTACTGTTGCTTTGCACATAGCATGCATCACTGTGGTAGTAGTTTAGAGGACATGTATTTACATGCATATATGTTTGTGTGTGTTTGTATATATGTAGACATGTGCATATAGGTACATATCTATATGTGTAGATATATACAATGTTGAATATATGCTCATATATATGTCTACACATGGGTATATGTATATTTGTGGACATACATGTAGATGTGTGTATGTGTATATATATATATATATATATATATATATATATATATATATATATATATATATATATATATATATTGTTATATATTATATATGTGTGCACATATGTACATATATGTGTACCTATATGTGGGGGTACATTCAGACATCGGGTCCACAATCACACAACACCTTCCTGCACAGCTGCACTGTTCTGCCTTGTTACAGCACAGACAGGTGCCACATATGGACACAGCCTGACATTAATGAGGTATATGTAGGACCAGATTGCAGGTAACCCTATTACATACCTATGGCATTCCTGCATGCTACATTACAGATTAACCTGACTATCCTGTAAGGGGTGGGCTGTGGGTCCCATGTATCCATCATGCTGGCATTACTTCCACCACCAGTTATTGGCCACGTGATATACATACTTCTCAATACACAACACACACTATGATGGTTTACATCTTGTCAGTCAGTGCTGATCTACACAGTTGATGGCTATGGCCCACTACCCACAGGGACAGACACTATTGTCCATAGCAGTTTTTCATTTGAACATCTTTACAACAACACCTGGTGGCACATATAAATCATTCCACATCATCTATCCCATTATTATGGACCAGGTACTGCATTCAATTACATGCATATATACTTCACATACCTGTTGTGGGAATGATGTCTGTTCTGGATAGTTTGCTGGATGCTATTATATGTTTCTTTTTCCTTTGGCTTTTGCCTTAGGTTTTTTTTTTTTTATTCTTTTTTCCTTTCTCTTTCTCTCTCTCTCGCTCTCTCTCTCTCTCTCTCTCTCTCTCTCACTTGGTCTCTCTCCAGTAAATGGATTAAGCTGCTTTAAATAGATTGCAGCATGGATTTTGTAGGTGATGCACATGATCAGGTGATGGCCTCTGCACCAATCAGTGTGCACCACTTGCTACCTGCATGCAGCTTGCTGTATAGTACTTCTAATTACCACTGTCATTGCAACCACCTACTATAAATCCCTACATCATGTGGGCGTGGTCCCTTTACCTTTCCTGTGTGATGGACATCCTTCCTATGTGTGGGCATCAGTGTTACAGACAGCAGGTAGCAAGACCTCCTACAAGAGAACCTGCACACTCAGGCCAGCTAAATATTTGTAGGAGGTTCCAGAACTACAGACAGAGTGTGAGTAGAGTTGTTGTATGCATTGTACAGTACTGGTGCTACAGGGTTTGTGTGTACATACTAGTTTACCTTGGAATGCAGTCTGTCTGCATAGCTCTCAACTGTGGGCCTATCCTATTGATGGCATGAAGTGTGCCTATTATGTTTTGTCTGTCCACCACACAGGTCATGTGTCAGATATTTCACTGGCAGTGTGTGGGTTGAGTGCTATCAGTACATGGCTACATCCATTTCTGTTTCTAACTTCAAATACCTGACTAAGGGTATATTGCAGACTATCCTGTAACACCAGCAACTTGCTTAGTATATGACAACAGTTTTCCACATATGGGCCTGAGTTCCAGCCTCTGTCCTCCACCTGCATACCAGGCTTTGCACATATGATATGCTGTTAGGGGTTGTTCTGTAGTGGTCTGTGAGTATGTCATGCTGCCATTCCTGCCATCAGTCCACTGCTGTTGTATCCCCCACATATATGGTAGGGTTGGAACCATATATGTGTGGGGTTCACCTACACAATACATGTGTGCCCTTATGCACTCCAGAGGCCAGTGTATGCAACAGAGGTATATAGCCCTGTATTATTGAGTCGGGGGGGATACACCATAAGTAACCTAAGCTGTTACAACATGTGGGGGCATCAGGGGTAAGCTGCCTTAAGGTATCTGGATGTACATACATTTCTATATTATATCTATATCTACATATATAGATATGTTATATCTATGTAGATATTAATATATATACACAGGTCTACTGCTCTACATCGAAAATACACTTCTTTGAAATAGAACAGCAGACCCTACACTTCAGTGAAAGTTCACTTCAATGAAAGTACACTTTTGCTTAAGTCTAGTTCCCCGGGCGGCCAGAAAAAAAAAATCTAAAACATGTTTTTGCAGGGGGCAAGCCCCCTTGCACCCCCCCATGTGGGGGGTTGTGCCCCCCACACACTCTACTTAAATATACTAAGTCCGAGATCGCACTACAGTGGCGAAAAGGGAATATTCCCATTCCGCACTGTAGTGTGACTGCCAAAGTCAATGCTCGAAGTTTCACTACTCAAGCAAGTTGACTCGGTGAAGTGGGGTTCGAAGTAATGAAACTTCGAACATATGCACGGATCCCATATACACACACACCTACATCTACATGTTGGAATACATTCCCTGTACTGTTGTATGACTGGGCTGGATGATATGTTTGTGAAAAGAGCAGGGTTATGTATATCTGACATGGCTTAGTGGTAAATCACTTTTGCTATGGTGTGCAAGGCCCTGGGTTCAAGCCTAGCAGAGGCTGTTTATTTTGTTGCTAGGCAGAACAAGGGCCATTAGATACAGAGTGACTAAGGCACTTTTGAGCAGTTGTAAGTGGGTTTGCACAGGTTTGTTGTGAGGTAAGCGCTGCTAACTTTTGGTTACAGTTTATTTTACCTTGTTAGCTTCTAAATGCTTAACCTGTTTAGGCATTGCTTACCCTCATGCAAACAGGCTTAAACCCGCTTATTGCTGCTTAAAAGTGTTTACTCCTGCTTACCCCATGCTAATTTCTTTAAACATAAAAAAAAAGGGTTGATAGGAAAGTGGTGAAAAAGGGCACAAAGAGGGAAAGACAGTAGGGAAAATAGCTAGGGATGTGCAGGAAGGGTGTAGGGAAGGTCCATTGCTGCCCATTTCTTCTACAGCAACAGCTGTGCATATACACTGAATTTGGAGGCAGATTTGTAAACTCAAACCCTGGGAGAGGGGTGAGGACAACAATAATAAGTTGTGATGCCAATTAGACCAGATTACATGTGTCCAGTGGACACGTCTGAGAAATGGACAGCTATATATGGGACAAGATTTTTTGGGGGGTAACAGATTGCCTTTTTTTTTCAGGTGAGAGTGGGATGTTCGGGAGGGATAGCAGGCATATTTAGGGAGGTAGGCTGGGTAGGTTAACAGACAAGACAAACAAGATGCATGCAGGGACGGTATATGATACATGTGGGGGTAAACATCTTGATGGGGAGGGGTGCTGGGAAATCAGAAGCCCATGAGCCCCCTAGATGAAACAGTGGGACTGAGGTCCCCACCCATGGGTAGTCACCACTGCACCTTCACAGCCCTGATGGTGGCTGTGCTGGGGACTGAGTTGCAGAGCCAGGCTGACCCTCTAATCATGACACACGGCCCTAGCACTGGCATAGCAGATCACCAAACTGCTGGTTGAGCTCTCTATGCACCACAACCCTGACTTGGTGACAGGTGACAGGTTCATGTCCATGCCCACTCCCGGGGGATGAGCCCCATCCCCTGAGGCAGTTCCACCTGAAGGTGGTGCAGGACCTATGGATGAGGAGGTCCTAGGTTGGGCCCCAGACATGATGGTGCCTGGTGCCATGACCAGCTGAGGTGGAACAGGTGGGTCCGCTGGGACCGGCCTTCCCAAATGTGCTATAGTGTATAGATTTTATCATCATATGTGGGTTAGTAATAGTTGACACATTCTAGGGTTAGGTATAACAGCATGCATAGATATTCCCATTAACCCAGACATCAGATATGGAACAGCTGCATTGCAAACAGAACATATGCCTATATAGGACCACAGTGGTAATAACAACAGCATGCAGGTACATTGATGGCACCATGCCACCAATGTAGGAATAATTCAATATAGCATATGCATGGAAACAAATATAAATATTTATCAACCAACAGGACATAATCAGAACACTGGAGCTATTACATAACGGTTGAGGTGGATATGTAGTTTATTGTTGGAGATAAGGTGGGGGGGTATGTCAATTAATAACTAGTATATTCCTTTAGTCCACATTACTTTCCTAGTCAGTGCTGTTATCTGTACCTTACAAGTATTTCTACACTACCCTATAGCCTTAGTTTGGACAGTGATATGGCTGTTGTCATCATTATACATGAACTGGTATACACCTCTTACCTGGTATACCTGTGGAGGAAATGTTTGTTAACACTAACTGTTTCTACACATACTCCCAGATTCCAGGTTGATGTTGTGCGCATAGCTATCCAACTCTTTCTGCACAGACTCTGGCCATGTCTTGACCACATGCAGGTGTATTGGGACATATCCAGACTATTGCCCTCTTCAACCTTTAACTTGACACACAGATATACATGCTTTCCTACACAGTTATATTATGTAGCACAGTGTGGGTGACAGTGATCAGTGATACTTTATTATTCAGAGAAACTGCAACACTCACTATTCCCTACAATACCAGGTTAACAGTACCAGTACAGGTTATAAAGGTTTTTATTTCTCAGCACAGTGCCCGTATCCAACGTACCTGTGGGAGTAGTCTTTGTTAGCACTACCTGAATGTTGCTAGATTACACATTAGTATTATGGACATACATCTCACTCTGTTACTGTACACACTCTGGTCACAGGTTGACAACATGGGGGTGTAGATAGGACATACTTGGCTTATTACTCTCCTAACAGTTTTGGGAGTTGCTACAGTGACAGGTTTGTTCTCATAGATGTTTGACAATCATTTGTATTCCCTGTTTGCTGGCTAAACATCTGGGATCATCCCACAGACATCCCAGGGGGACAGGATAACAGGCAGCAGATATGAGCCCATATAATGGATATTCTGGTCTTATCTGTACAGTTGTGGGGTATGATTCTGTATGCAGCCTAATTCCACTCCCAGGATTCAGACCATGGCTGTGTCTGCTACAACCTAAAGACTATCCATAAGAGCTGTGTGTGCTATATAGATATTGCTGTATATCTCCTATCTGCTTTCTGTCTTATAATTCTCCTGTGTTTTTGCATTCTGACCTTGTATTACAACACTCTTTTACAGATTTGTAGAACAATGTGGGTGACAGTGATGAGTAATACCTCATTATTCAGAGGAACTGCATCAATCACAGTGCCTTACAATACCAATGTAAACAGTACCAGTACAGGGTATCATTCTTGTATTTCTGGGCAGAGTGTTGGTATCTGACAGACCTGTGGGAGAAATGTTTGTTAGCACTACCTGAATGTTGCCAACACAGTACCAGATTCCACATTACTATTAGGCACATACATCTCACTCTGTTACTGTACACACTCTGGCCACAGCTTGACAACATGGGGGTGTAAATGGGACATACGTGGCTTCTTACTCTCATAAGGTTTTGGGGAGTTGCTAGTGTGCCAGCTTTGTTCTCATAGATGTGTGTCAATCAGTTGTATTTCCTGTTTGCTGCCTATGCACCTAGGATCCTCCCACTGATTTCCCAGGGAGACAGGTTGACAGGCAACAGATATGGGCCACTTTACTGGACATTCTGGACATATCTGTACAGTTGTGGGGTATGATTCTGTACACAGACTACTCCCACTGCCAGGATTTGAACCATGGCTGTGTGTGCTAAATATACAACAGTTCACATCTCAGTTACATGTGCCATTCGGGTTTTGTTTTCTACCTTTTCCCTGTTTTCTGTCTCTGTGTCTCTCAGTTGTACTAAATGGCCTCTGGAGATTACACCAGTCATATACAGGCATTCCTGCACATTATATTTATGGTGCATGGTGTGGGTAACAGTGCTTACTACAATAATGCTATTACATGATTGCAAATCTACATTACCATATGATACCAGAGTATACACATGCAGTCCAGCAGCTAGACCTTTACTGTCAGGTTGTTACACTTTTATTTACATGCAAACTATATGAGACTCTTCCTGCCATATTCTCTGATGTATGCAGTATTTGCCTTAAACAATACAGGTTTTATACACGCAATTAATTTACTAATACTTTTAGATTTATTTCCTATGACAGTAAATGCATGAGTATTACTGACCTGCCTCTCATGGCAACCTTGCCAGGTGACTTCCATGGATCTCCTGGTTCGAGGCCCGCTCTATTGCAGCTGTGGTGGACATAAGAGGAATATTTAGCCATACCTATCCATGATATACATGAGCTGGCAATTATTACACACATAGTGACGTGATACTTACACACAGCTGGGACATCCCCTGCCATTCTAGCGTCTTGGATCCACTGCTACAGGAAGTTCTCCCTTATGCCACTTTAGGTCGGCATAGTGATGCCTGACCTGCTCACCAGTTTGGGGTATGTTAGTGGCACTGGTGAGGTCACGTGCGAGACAGTCCTAATCTTCCACCTTATATTGGGAACCCTGGTACTGGTCCTGCAGCAGTCTCTGCTCATGGTCTTTGACAAAGAGTCCTGCCATGTCCCTGGACTCCTGAATGCACCAGCGCTGCACCTGAAAGTGCACTCCCTCTCTCCTTCCTGACATGGTGCCTGCAAGGGGAAGCTACAACCGGTTATGAGCTGTATTCCTGCCTGTTGGGTTTAAGTAGGGCCGATTTCCCACACTTTTCCATGATTGTCTGGTTTTGAAAAGGCTAAGCTATAGGCAAACCTGCTTACCTAAGGTTGGCATTGTTTAAAGGGGTATACCACTGGGCACAATGAGTTAGCTGGTCTACACATTGCTTACACCTCCTAAACTGGCCTGTGCAATGCTTAGCATTGCTTACATTAGACTTTATATTATATTTTCTTTTTGGCATTGATTTCTTATTCATTACATCTTATATATCTGCTTGGTATCCATGATTAATGTACGTACACTGTATGGGGTCCTTGTGTTTTATTGGGGACTTCAACACTATTTTACTATTACACCTCACATCTGTGCTTACTGCTGTACTTCAGTTCACATATTTATGTTATGTAGTGGGTTATGGAAGATATGACTGTATAATGATTCCTTTCACAGGTTCAGTTTGATTTCACTATAATGAGGACTTGTTTGGTGATACCTCATTCTTCTGTACTGCTGTGATGGCTTGGTGGTTAACTACTGTGACTATAGTGTATTGGGTCCTGGGTTAAAGACCTGCCAGGCTGTTTACTTTGATGCTGGGCAGAACAAGGGCTGTTGGATACAGAGTGATTAATGCACTTTTGAGCAGTTGTAAGCGGGTATGTGCGGGTTTGTGCATGGGTAAGCACTGCCAAACTCCAGTTACATATGCTTACACAGAGTTAGCTTCAAAACTGCTTAACCTGTGTGTGCACTGCTTACCCCCCACTCAGACGGCTTAAACTCACTTACTAGTGCTTAAATATGCTTACCACTGCTTATTGGTGCTTAAACCTGCTTACTAGTGCTTTATTCATTATGACACTGACACCTCACATGTGCATTTATTGCAGTACTCCAGTTCACAAATATATGTTATTTAGTGGGTTATGCAACAAAAATATTGGTCATAATGTGCGTTGCCATGGGAAATGGAATGTGCTGCAGTAGGACACAAACAAGGTATGCCTGCTCGTAAGGCAAATGCTCTGCCCACTACACTAGTGCTATGCTGCTTCATTTTCATATATCTTCTTTGTTATCCTCTTCAACCATTTAAGCTGCATTAACCGTTGCTAAGTGATTGGCACATCCACGCACCTATGGTTAGCTTTCGTCGGATTTTAAAATAAAAAAAAAAGGGTTAGTTCATTTTATTTGTATCTGCTATTACTGTTGTACCCGTGCGGGAATGTTGCTGGGGATATACGGACACCTACGAGCCATCTCGCTCATTTCTTAGGCCTTTCTGCTGTTCTCCATTGCAGGGGCATGTTTATTCTTAGAGCTCTGTTCTCAGACACGCCCCCTGCACTCTTACACACTCCATGTAAGATTATGAGCTCAGGCAGCGTGCCTCATTACTATGCATGGCTCGCTGCCATCCTGCTCCTAAATGACCACTTCTGTGCAGGACTAAGTTAGTCCTGCATGAAAGATTAGTAAATCCGGGGATGAGTGTTTGAACAAAGCATTCTTGACATTCTGCTTCAGAAATCTGATGTGAGACTCTAATGAACTGAGTTTTAACCACATTTCTTTTCTATCATAAGGGAATTTACCTCAAATTTGGATTGGACATTGAGACTTTGGAATTTTTGAGGGTTGACAAACCTGTTATACTGAATATGTTTGGTATTACAAAGGCCCATAAATCAGTAGAAAATCCTCCACTTCAGCCTATTGTGGCAGTGGGAGTCTCTAAAACCGAGCCTTTGACCAAGTATATTCATTAAAAACATTTTTTGAGGATCAGCCTTATGTTCTTAAGGATACCTGGCAATTTTAAATGAACAACATTGTGGCCAGTTTGACAAAGATGTTACCTTTTTCATTACTGATACGAAGGATTTGTGTTTAGTAATTCCACATCAGGAGCAGCTGCAGTGGTATCATGAAGCTTTGAAGTGACACTTAGACGTTTTCCAGCATTATCAATTTTTTTGGTGGAAGCCATGGACACTGTGTTGTCAAATAACTTTGTATTTTTTGTAGTCAGGATACTTTGAACAGATTACTAGGGTAGCTACAGGAACATCAGCAGCACCAGTTTTTGCAAACATTATTTTATGATGGTGAGAGAAACTTTGTTTTTCTCTCCACTTTTGTTAATAACATCAAGGTTTTACAGGGATTTCTGGACAATGTATTTATTTTATGGGTAGGTTATTCTCACCATATCGATACATTTTTGAGTTATATCAACAATACTACTTCATTTATAACTTTTAAAGGGTATTTTAATATGATAGAAATTGATTTCTTGCATGTTAAAAATACTAAAAATGTTGAAAATTGATGTGTTTCTTCAACAATTTATAGGAAAGAGACATACTCTAACAATTTATTGCACTTTACCAGATACCATCCCTTATGGCAGAAGAGAAATTTGGTTAAAACTCATTTCATTAAATTGCCGCATCTAATTTCTGATGATATAAAATTTCTGAAGAAGTAAACATTTCAATATAAATGTTTCAAGACAGACATTACCCTTTAGACTTTATACAGCATCTAAAAAAAGGAGGTTATTGTGAAAAGGTCCAACCATTATAAACCTGTTTTAAGGTATGGTTTTGATATTCTGGGCAGGAAGATCAAATGTGAGGGTTACGGTTATTGAAGGGAGTGCAAATCATGACAATACTGATGCATTTCCCAGGGCATTGGTATGTGTTTACAATTAAGCTACCAAGGATGTTAGACATTTTAACAAGAAATCGGTTTAGCTTTATTAAGGCCAGGGTTTGGATACGTTTTTGGGCAGCAACCCTATTTTGGTATTTAGAACGGGGGTTAACCTGAAGAAGAGGTTAGAGAACTGTGGTATGAGAAAATGGAAAGACCATAAGGCTGCAAAGTGTATGTACAAATGTGGCGCTTACTGGCAGTGTAGAGGGTGCCAATTTTACTATAGGTCCCTTTCCATGATTGGTCTACCCAAATGAAAAATTTAATTGTAACACTAAAGGCATGATTTATTTAACACATTGCAGTTCATGCTCTGCATTTTATGTTGTAAAACATTAAAGGCTTTGAAGGTTAGAAATTACCAACATAATAGAAGAACAATGGCAATAATGCATTATATAAACATTCTGTAACTTGTGCACATTTTAAGAATTTTTTTGAACTGGAAAAATTGCTTTTTGTTCAAAAGGAGGGTCACTGGGAAGTGCATGCTGAGAAGCATGAATTATATTGGCAAGAGTTGCTAGATGCCACCAGTCTCCTGAGGTATCAATGACAGAATCTCCATCAGTAGTTTATTATTAATTAAAAGGGTACATATCTAATTATAACATTGTAAAAATGTAATAGTGGTTCATTATTTAACATGGCATTTAGTTTATATTATGTTAACAGATTCATAGATTAGTACTAGGCTAACTTCCCTTGCGGGCCATTTTAAGCCTAGCTAATTATCCCTTGTGAGACTCAAACCTTGCATCTTGTGTTTGTAAGGCAAACACCTTAACTATTAGGCCATCCTCCCAAACCCTAGTGGGTGCATAATGTTGTTGATTTTGTTTAATGCACTTTTTTAGAGTGAAGTACAATTGATTGGCTATGATACGATCTTACTGTTTCAAAGTAGTTTTATTTTTAAGCAGTATGGAATAATAGCCACAAGTGGGAGTGTATTATTTTACTAGTTAAGCAACAGAGATGAAGAAACCTTTTAATGTGATGAAGTTCATCTTTGGAATGAAGTGGACAAAAGAGCAAATTAAACAGGTATTGGGTGTTACTTCTGGCAACTGCAAGTGTACCTTTGTAAAAGTAACTGAAGCAGTGGAATGTGGCAATGCATGCATACAACATATTTAGTAACACTTTTCCCCATGTCAGCATTATTGATAGACTTGTAAATCTGAATATAAATTTTTATATTGTGTGATGGACAGCTAACTGGCTGTCTGACCAAACCTATGTGGTTAGAGTTACAGGTACCACTTCTCAAAGCAAAAAATGTTTCCAGTGGTGTGCCACCAGGCTCAGTTTTGGGTCCCCTCCTATTTGGCTTATATTTTCTTATACTTTCAGGCAATTACTCCTGGCCTATGATTAACTATGTTTGCAGATGACTATAAAGTGGGTGTTATTATTAGTTCTTAAACTGGCTTACAATTGTTCCAACACATGTTAGACTATGTTAACGATTGATGCAAGGTCAATGATCTCAAATTAAATGTAAAAAATGTAGCACCGTTCATTTTGGTAAACAAAATAGTTACATAGATGATGCAGCCTTCCAAACAGTTACTATTGTAAGTGATCAAGGCCCTCTTGTTGATAATGTTTTTATCATTCGGCCATCATGTCTCCACAGTAGTTCAGAAAGCCTTCGATCTGCCTTACCTAATTTCCAAAGACATCTCTACTAGAACCAAAGACATCTTAATTCCCCCTTTCTCATATCTTATCAGACTCACTATTGAATATAATGCTTCTTTTGGAATATATTTGTCTTAACATACCACACAACTTGAGTGACCTCAGATATTCGTAATTAAAAGATCAGTGGCCTCAAAAGACTTAGTTATCAAGAGAAACTGGCAGCCCTTAGATTCTTACAAACGTATTTGTGGATATCTGTGACTAGCCTTTTGCACCATGAAAAATCATACCCTATTTAATCTCTTTTTCCTTCACAGAGCTAATGGCCCCTGAAATACTTGGTAAAAGGAACTAAACCTTCATTAGCAGATAAATAAGACATGCTTTATAGAGTCATATTCCAACATATCCCTCACCTCTGGAATAAACTTCCACTACATATCAAGCAGAGTACCACCATTGCCACCTGAAGGTAAACCTAAATAGTTGGATGAGCAGCCTGAAATTCTCACCGTGTCTATTTTGTCTTGTCCTAGATGGAACTTTTGATTAAGACCTTTTGGCTGGGCTTGAAAAGGTCTGCAGACTGATTGCCTATTACTTACAATAAACCTAAGTATTAGAAATAACTGATTGTGATCCATTTGGATGTGAGAGAAGAATGAAAAGGGTAATAATTATTCTACTGCTGTAATATAAAGAAAATAAGACCTCGAAATATTACATTTTTCAAAATGAAGATATAGGGGGTAAAATGCATTTTCAAATGTTTTCAAAACAGAAATTTAAGTTACATTATAGCTCCACATAAAGAAAACAAAACTGAAAAATGACTAAGATCACATTGCTTCACAAAAAAAGAACTATAAGAGAGTAATAAAAAAAGTAGGTGTATGTTTTTAAATAGTAAGAAATTGTTGGAAGAAGTACCTATAGTAAATGACTCAAAAGATAAACAATTTAATATTACAAGAAAGAAGAGAAACATTGCAGTAATTCAGGTTATTACTCACAGAAAATACCTGATAAAAATAAATGAATGTGAACAACTTATACCGACCATTAGAAACAGCAGTGCGATAAAAGTAATTTAGAGGAAAATAAAGACTGTGGATGGGCCATTTTAAAGGAAAATATAAGAAATGTCCTGAACAAACATATCATGCTTATGGATAAAGGTCAGTATCTGTTATATGAATCATCTATATTAGCTAAATATTTAAAGCATAAGAAAAGGCTTTCAAGATCTATAAAAGTAATATATATATATATATATATATATATATATATATTTATAAAAAAGGCATGGAATAGTGGTATCAGAAAACTTAAAACAGCAATTTATGAGTCTGAAAGAAAAACTGAATTCAAACTGGTACACTTAAAAGATAATCATAGCACATTTTATCGTTCTGTGTGTAGTCATAGGAAAAGAATCCTTACACCTGAAACAATAATCTCCTGAAGGAAAACTCATTAATTCAAGAACAACAAGACTTTTCCATCAATACTTAAAAGTAAAGAAGAGCTACAAGCATGTACAGAAATAACACAAGGTGATGTGTTATATGCTTTTCAGAAAATTAAATCGATTTACACAGTGGGGCAAAATAACACCCTAGAAATTTTAGTCTGTAGAATAACAAAGGGTATAAGTAAACCATTAATGATTATGTCTAACAAAATTCTCAGTACTGGTTATGTATCACAGGTATAAGTGAATTTGCATGCGGTACCTTATACATAAAGGTAATTCTAATTCTGAGCTGGCAAACTGTAGACTGATAAGCATAACATCTGTTACTGGGAAACATTTTGAGTACTGCTTATTACAAATTTTGATAAGGACAAATAAATGTGCTACTCACATTGATAGAATACAGCTCAGAAGGCAAATCCACATTGGTAAGTTTAACATCTTTTTATAATGATATACCGAAACATTTATAGCATAGGAAAACAGTGTAGTTATATGTCTGGACATATGGAAAGACTTTGATATGTTAGAACATAATATTACCATACATCCAGTGGATTACAAAATGGTTGAGTGGTAAAAACTAAAGAGAAACTGGAACCTTAGTTTGAGAGACAGCCTTACAGAACTATCTGCAAATATATAGAACTGAGTATATTTTTCTGTATTATTCTGTATTATAGAGCTAAATTGTTTGCTTAGATATCTGTTGTATATATATATATATATATATATATATATATATATATATATATATATATATATATATATATATATTTATAGGGGTCTACTTTAGAATACCGACACGCCACTTCGCCGACACATAAACCACCGACACCAGATAACCGACAACACACAAAACCGACAACGCAAAACACCGAACACCATTACACCGACACACTAAATGTAAACAACACATTACACTACATCGCATAGCTACTAGCCCTAACCCAAACCCTAACCCTAAGGTCCGACACTATCGCACACTCACCTTATCTGCACCCTAACCCTAACTCACTTAACCCACCCCTAACCCAAGGTCCGACACTATCGCACACTCACCCTACCTGCACCCTAACCCTAACTCACTTAACCCACCCCTAACCCAAGGTCTGACACTATCGCACACTCACCCTACCTGCACCCTAACCCTAACTCACTTAACCCACCCCTAACCCAAGGTCCAACACTATCGCACACTCACCCTACCTGCACCCTAACCCTAACTCACTTAACCCACCCTACACTAAACTCCGTCACGATCACACACTTACCTTACCCGAACCCCACCTCCCTACCTCCGACACTACCACACACTCACCTATCCCACACCCTAACCCAAAATCCCACAACAATGCACATTTACCTTACCAATCCTAACTCCGTCACAATCGCACACTTACCGAGACGTGCTCACATGTTACCCTAGTCGCTGTATCCGCTATCGTCACATCACCTTTCCGGTAAACTTACCAGTCGGTCATTTCGTGTCCCTCTTCCGTGTGTCGGTCAACTCGGTTTCGGCACATCACCTTGTAGGTAAACTTACCTGTTGGCCATTTCGTCTCCCTCTTCCGCGTGTCGGTCAACTGCGTTTTCGGTAATTTAAAGTAGACCCATATATATATATATATATATATATATATATATATATATATATATATATATAGAACAGTATATATTTTTTGGCTTTAACATTTGCACATTCCTCACATCTGTGTTAAAACTGTTTTTCCCCACCCCCCATCCATGTTCTTGGTTGTAGTTTAAATTTGGTGGCTTTTGAAGTGCCCGCCCCACTGTAGATTTGATCTAAGACACTCCCCCAGGCCCATCTCTTTACCGCATTCTACCTAATTAAACCTTTCTGCACTTGCTTTTAGTCCTTTTTAATTTAATTACATATTTTCAAACTGTGTGTGGACTAATATTGTTACATATTGAAGTTTGCCAGCTTGCACTGCATGAGAATTGTATTTACTACTGCTTTTGCTACTTTTCTGAAAAAAAAAAAAAAAAAAAAAAAAATTAATCTGCTTTTACTGTACTTGTGTTTCTTCCTACTTTATTTTGCTTTTGCATCATCTTAAAAGTACTCAATTGTATTTATTACTGCTTGGTGTAACTCATTCTAAGCCTTTTAGTTTCAACACTTGGGCTTCAGACCAGTTGTTTTACATTGAGAGGGTTTGTGGTCTGCACTGTAGTGGCAGAGTAGGTAGCTTACATCCTTCTAAGTTGGGAACTGCTGATTGAGGGCTCAGTGTCTGTTATTCTAAAAGTGTATTAATTCTTGTTTAAGCACTTGGGCTTTCAGGCCAGCTATTTTACATTAAGAGGGTTTGTGGTCTGCACTCTTGTGGGAGGAGATGCTGGACACTGCCCTTCTGAGCTGGGAATTTCTTGTTAAAGGCTTATAGTGCATGCATATCTGAACTGCTTCTTACTGAAATTAGTACACCTTGTTTGCTGTAGCATAGACTAGATCCAGGCCTGCTGACTCTAGCTTTGTTTGTATAACTTGAGCACTAATCCAGGCATTCTTTAAAGTATTCAATTGTATTTATTACTGCTTGGTAGTAACTTGATTAAAGTGTAGCTATCATTTTAAGTCTTTTGGATTAAGCACTTGTGCTTCAGACGAGTTGTTTTATATTAGGAAGGTTTGTGGCATGCACTGTGGTGGCAGGACAGGTAGCTTTCATCCTTCTAAGTTGGGAACTGCTGATTGAGAGCTCAGTGTCTGTTATTCCTAAAGTGTATTAGTTCTGGTTTATGCACTTGGGATTCAGGCCATTTATTTTACATTATGAAGGTTCGTGGTCTGCACTCTTGTGGGAGGAGAGGCTGGACTCTGCCCTTCTGAGCTGGGAATTTCTGGTTAAAGGTTTATAGTGCCTGCATATTTGAACTGTTTCTTACTGAAATTAGCTTTGTTTGTATGCTTGTTGTTTGTTTGCTTGTTATTTGCCTGGAACGCTAATTCCACCTAAAACCCGGCTTCTCAGCACTTCTGTGGATCCCTAGTGATATCTGCATTGCTTACTGTACTTATTTACTTGTTTCACTTGAAAGAAAGTTACTGTTGGTCGTTTTTGCATTTAAGTTACCTATAACACATTGCACTTAAGTTACCTGGCACTTGCTCACTAAAGCAATTATATACGTCAGCACTAAAAATTAAAAGCACTACACCCTCACTCCCCATTGGCCCTTTTTTTCAATTATAAAGGAATTCCCAGTATTATTCTAGCATGTCCAAAGGTCAGTTGTCAATCTCCTCTCCGGTCCAGCTGGTGAATCTGGGAATCCTGAGGCAATGTTACAACTGCCTCATGTACACAGACAACCCTCTCCTCCTCCCAACAAAATCCAACACATGTGAGAGATGCAACCATATAGCTAAACTGGAGGCTAAGCTCTCTCAACTCAGTACTGGCATAACCAGTCAGGAGGAGAAGGAAACCACACTCACTACAATTCCAGTCTCACATAGACCTACCACGACAGCAAACCAAACACATAATCACACAAAAACATACACGGAGGCTCTAAATAAAGATCTGCCTAAGCAGCAGAGACCTCCAAAGCAGACACCCAAGCAACTGCTACCCCAAAACAAAACACGTGCAACACATATCTCACAAAGCCAGTGTGCCCAACAGTCACAGCCCTTAAGGCTAAACAACACACCTGATGCACTTGTAATAGGTGACTCTATCATCAGGCACACTGACGTCCCACTCACCAGGCTGAACAAGGAGAAGGTCACGGTGAGCAGCCTGTCGGGTGCTAGGATCAGCCACATAACACAAGCACTCAGGTCACTCCAAGGCAAGTACAAATATGACTCAGTCATTGTCCATGCTGGTGTGAATGACCTGAGACGTACCTCACGGGACTACATGAAAAGAGACATAGAGGAGCTCTCTGAGCATGTAGCCCAGGCTGGTATGACCCTGACCTTGATTAGCATCTTACCCTCACCAAGAATGATGCCACAATATGAAGACAAGATGATCAATTTCAACAATTGGCTTAAGTACTGGTGTCATTCAAAGGGGATCCAATGCTTGTCAGCCTGGGATGATATGCTCGACAAGCCACGATGCTTCGCTAAGGATGGCTTGCACCTGTCACCCCTGGGCTTTTGGATATTGGCAAAGGCTCTTGCTACCCCCATAGTGCCTTTTTTAGGCAAGGCTCAAAAGACAAACCCACCTCCATAGGTATCACAAGGGATAAGAAACTAAGAGTAATGCTACTCAATGCCAGAAGTCTAAACCTCAAGATGCATGCACTTGAAACTCTCCTTAGCATGGAGAACATCGATATCTGTGCAGTAACAGAAACCTGGTTCAGGGCTCCCAAGAGCACCCCAGCAGTAGCAGGTTATACCTCATACCATGCTTTTCGGCCCCAAAACTTGGACTGAACCACAAAAGGAGGGGGAGTATCGATATTCATCAAAGATACCCACACCTCCAGGTTGGTGGCAAAGCACATACATCAGAGACTGATACCCACACCTCCAGGTTGGTGGCAAAGCACATACATCAGAGACTATCCATGTGCAACTAACAGTGGGTAAAACTGACTTCCAGTTTATAGCCTGCTAGAGACCACCCTCCCAAACCCAGGAACCCCACTCAGCCTTCCTGAGAACACTGGAAAATATGAAGGTCTCTCCAAACACCATTATATTGGGCGACTTCAACTACCCAAACATAGACTGGGAGCATTACTCTAGCTCCAACACCGTAGCTCAAAGGTTCCTAGAATTCATAAACTCAAATGCTATGGAACAACTTGTTATCACTCCCACAAGAGGGGAAAACATACTGGACCTGATCATCACCAACATGGGGACTCTGTGCTCCAGACCAGAAGTGTATCCCTCACTGGTAAGATCAGACCATAAACTAATCTCACTGGATATTCATATCCTGACCCCACCCCCTGCCCAGAAAACAACAGTGAAAAACTTCCCTAAAGCAAATTTCACACTCCTCAAAACCAAGGTGGAATCCTTCAAAGCCCCGGGCCTGTGGAAAATATGGCCCAGACCGCAGAATCCTTTATAAATGCATTCTATAAACACCTTCAGAAATGCATGGATCATGCAATCCCAAATAAAACCAAGACCCAATCCTCCAAAGGCAGACGTCCTGTCTGGTGGACCCCAGCCATAAATAAACTATACAATAGAAGGAGGAAGCTACTACAGGATAGAGCAAAATCCCAAAAAGGGAAGGCATCTCTGATCAGTATTAGCAAAAAACTAAGGGCACTCATAAAATCATCTAAGGCCAGCTTCGAGAGAAACATTGCACAGGACACTAAGGATAATCACAAGGCTTTCTTTAGTTATGTTAGGAACCTGGGTGGGAATTCCCAGATATGCTCAGAATTAGTCCAAAATGACAAAAAATACACCGGACCCACAGACATTGCCAACATCCTAGCTGACAGGTTCAGCACAATCTTCTTCCCCCCCTCCCCACCAAAAGGGCAAATATCTATCCCAGCTGAGTGCTGCCCCCTGACATCTCAGATGCTCAGGTAAGAGCCACCCTCTCCAAAGCAAAAAACACAGCATCAGTGGGACCAGACGGTGTCCCTACATGAACTCCAAGAAGAACTAAACCCAAACATAAAACTACTGTTCAATCTCAGCCTTACTACAGGATATGTACCCAAAGAGTGGCGTACAGCAACAGTGGTCCCTCTCCATAAAGGTGGTGCCTCAACGGACCCTGAAAACTATCGCCTCATAAGCCTTACTAGCTTGGTCTGCAAAGCTATGGAAAGGATCATCATGGACCTCATAAATAAAGATATTGGTGACCTACAGACACTGGATCCTACCCAGTTCAGCTTTGTTAAGGGCAGATCCTGCCTCTTAAACCTGGTTGACATCTTTGAAACAGTCACCAAGGCCATTGACGAAGGGAAGGTGGTCCACACAGCCTACCTAGACCTCGCAAAAGCCTTCGATACAATACCCCACTCGGGCATTATAGATGAGCTCAACAGCTTAAATATAACCCCCTATGTCACTAGATGGGTTGCAAACTGGCTCAAGGACAGAACCCACATGGTTAGAATTGCTGGAGCCATGTCAGACTCCAAACCAGTTACAAGTGGCATCCCACAAGGTTCAGTCCTGGGACCGCTCTTGTTTGGTATATATTTCTCGGAGGTACAGGCCAACACGGAAGGACTGTGACTGACCAAGTCCACAGATGACTGCAAACTGGGTGCCATAATCGACTCACCAGCCAACACAAGCATCCTCCAAAAGGGCCTCATAGAAACAGACAACTGGTGCCAGAGTCATGGCCTCAAGCTAAATGCCAAAAAGTGTACAGTCATCCCCTTTGGCAAAAACAAAGTGCCCACAAATTACCACATAGGTGGTAATCCATTAAGTACAGAAGAAGTAATTAGGGACCTGGGGACCCAAGTTGATAGCAATCTCTCATTTGACAACCATGTGGCCAAAGTGGTTAGAAAAACATTTTATATAGCCCACCTAATCATGAAGGGATTCACATCTAGATTAGGGGTGGTCATCATGCCTCTTTACTCATCCCTCATCGGGCCCATAATCGAGTACAATGCCCCTTTTGGGATGTACCTTACCAAACACCTGCAACAACTGGAAAGACCCCAAAAGTACCTCACCAAGGGGATCAAAGGGCTCAAACAGATGCCATATGCTGCCCGGTTAAAGAAACTCCAGCTCTACTCAGTGGCATACCGCCTGCTCAGAGGCGACCTGTGCCTGATGTATAAAGCCATGTCCAACCCAGAATTAAGGGACATGCTGCACCTCAAAAAATCCAAATCCCATCGAGCTACAAGCTCGAGAGACTTGAACCTCAGCACTGAAATAAATAGGACATGCTGGAGGGACAGATTCATAACCCAGAGGCTCCCTTCACTCTGGAATAAAATCCCAGTCCAGGTTAGGCAGAGTCCTTCATTGACTCTCTTCAAGAGGAATCTTGATGAGTGGATGGGAGATCGTAGGTTTACCCCGGGTATCACTTCTGTGTCACTGTTAGACAGAGGCAGAGTATACTAACCTCGAAAAAGGGCATAGCAAAATTAATTTAAAATGTGTGGCAAAAGCCAAACATACTCTGGCTAGGCTTATAAATGCCCTAGGGCAAATAGCCTAGTATGAACCTATGAAACTATGAACCTATGAGTGGTAATATGCAAAGAAAAATGTAAAAGGATAAAAGTAACTTCAGGTGTACTCCAGCCATCTCTCTTCGGACCTGTATTGCTTAATATTGATTCCTTTGGTTTCCCTAGCTCTGAAGAGTTTTATTCGGGCACGTATGCTAATGATTTTAAAATTAGTGCACTTATCTGTTATAATGGAGATTACTACGCAATAAATGATACCATAGAAGAAATAAACATATGGGCATCCAAAAACAGGTGTAAACTTTAATACTGGTTAAGTATAAGGTAAAGACTTTTGGTATCAGTAATCATGAATGGTCACTAGCTTCAAATTGTAGACTCTTAACGATCTGGTAATTCAGATTGATAAAGGACTACATATTAAAATGTGTTAAATATTATGAATAAAGCATTACTGGCAGTTAGGACTGTTATGTAAAACAATAAAAATAATAGAATCCTCGGTAATATATCCTTTGTATATATAAATATAAATATATATATATATATATATATATATATATATATATATATATATATATATATATATGGCTAGGCTTATTAAAAAGTCTCCAGAAATTGAAGATCATTCAGAAAAAAATTACAAAGAGGCTAATACGTTTTACATGTTAAATATATAGTGAGAGACTTCATAAATTACAGCTATTCAGTTTAGAGTAGATATCTTAGAGATAAGTTATGTTGTGCTTTTAAAGCAGTTGATTCTGCAGAGTTAAGAGTAGACTTAGGCCTTCAATTATATACAGAACTAGACAACATTAGAACCAGAGATCGCACTACAGTGGGGAAAAGGCCATATATAACTTTCAGTGAAATGTGTTTCAGTGAATTGAGTTTTCAGTGAATTGTGCTTTCAGTGATTTGTGTTCAGTCATTTGAGTTTCAGTGAAATGTGCATTCAGTGAAATGTCCTAGACCCATATATGTATATATGTATATATATATATATATATATATTTGATAGATACAGATACAGCATGACAGATAAATGTTCTATTCTTTGTGTGGTGTATTACTGATCTTACTTCCAGAGCTTAGTCCCAAAGATATCTTCTGAGCTGGAATGTTTATACTAGACATTTTGTAATACATATCATAAAACAACAGGAAGAAAGTAAAAACACCTGTAGTGATAACATAACAATATGGAAGTACAGTCCAGGGAGACAGAGACATTTGCCTCTTGTAGTGAGTGGGGGTGGGGATTTTATCAGGACTTTCAGTTATTAGTAGATTGTGAATTACCTGCACGACAGAATACCAAGTAATAATAGGAACAACAGAGGAAAACAGAGGTGAAGAAAAGAGTGGACTTTACCAAGAACTGCTCAATTTTTTAGAGGAGAACCTGAATTAACTGCAAAACTATTTTCATTGTTATAGAATAAAGTTTCTGTTTTTATTTCCTTGATTATCACTGTATATAAAGTGCAATAAGCTAGTGAAATCTGTTTTCATGTTCCTTTATCCAACAACTGAGAGTGATCATTTTAGAGCAAATCTAAAACTATCAAAAACAAGGAAACAAAAACTATTCTTTGCACCCTAACCCCTAGCTAATTATATTAGCCAGCTCTAAGACTGGGTAAGGGCAACTTCCATTGCACAGCTGCAATGTGATCTCATACAAAAAGCTGCTAGCAAAACCTCCATTAGAAAGAACATAACTCAAACAAGCATTCACTTATTTTACATCATTAAAAAGCATTTGGTCATATGAGTTTTCGCTCTAGTAAATTGTAATCATATAAATATATATATATATATATATATATATATATATATATATATATATATCAATGTATGTGTGTGTATGTAAATAAATATGTGTGTGTATATGTAGACAGATAGATAGATAGATAGATAGATAGATAGATAGATAGATAGATAGATATGTAGCAAAGCATAGTTAATCATCAATATGCTGAAACATTGATGCATAAATTGTTGACATCAAATCATTGAACCACAAAACATTGATATACAAAGAGTCAGAAAAAACTAAACCACTCTTCTTTGCAGGGGGAGCAAGCCTTCCTATGTCCCACCCCCCACACCTGTGGGGGACTGTGTCTCCCACATCTCCTGCTAATTATATATACTAACTCCAAGATCACACTTCATTAGGGGGAAAGGCAAATTCCTTGATCCCAACTGTACTCCAGATTGATGAACACAGTTCTTCACTGAGCGAGCTAAAATGCTAACTAATTAATAGGCATGCAATGGATTATTTTCCTTACTGACCACTTCATATTAATTCATTTGGCAACAGGTGATGAAAAATGTCATGTACTCAAAAAATATTTTTTCATCATATTAACATAATGTTTCTTTTTTCTCTGTAGTTTTGATCCAAGACATCTCATGCGAAACATGGCAAGTATACCTGCCACAAAAAGTAATTGGAATTCAAGGTTCATGCGTTGTGATTCCTTGCACATTTAACTACCCTGGTGTGGAGAAGCAGTCCAATGACATTACTATTTTGTGGTATAAAGACAATGAAAATTCACAGCAATATACTGAAATTTACCATAGCAAGAATAATTTGATTTCACTGGCTGATAGCTATATTTTGGTTGGAGATTCAGGAAAGAAGAACTGTTCTTTGAAGATTACAAAGCTCCAAAAGAAAGATGAAGAACATTATCATCTCCGGGTTGAAATTGCACAGTTGGGTGCTTTTTCTTTTATTAAACAGACTGCATATGTGTCTGTCAGTGGTAAGAATTTATCACATTTAAGTTTTTGAAATATTATTTTACATTTTTGTTAATTATTCAGAAGAATATGAAAGTTGGAAATGGATAAAATTGTCTCTTTAATTATGTGAGAGTTTGTAAATAATTTGCAGATATCAGGTTGCAAAATTCTGCAGCCTACTATGTGACAACCTGTTGCACAATGTCAAAATTTATGTATGAAATTCAATTTACAAAAAATCTAGCCAACTGTTTTATTGATGTATACGCCACAATGATTAAATGTACAAGAAACCACATTTTTTTGTATGTTCATAATAATAATAACAACAATAATAATCACATTTGTGAAATCTATTCAGTCCAAGTCATGCTATGTGCAAACACTATCCCCCAGATTCAGTAAATTCTGTGTAGGTTCCACTCAGACCCTCCACGGGGTGTTTCCCCATAAGTGAGATTGCTCATCGTGTGGCAATGCTCCATGCCTATTAATGATGTGCAGCATGCATAAGCATGTCATGGGAGGTGACAGTCCAAATTCAGGTAATATTTTGCATATATGATCATTTTTATTTTTATAGAAATGGATAGCTATAGTTCTTTCCTACAGCCTTCCTGCACATTCCTGCCCACTTTTCACTTTGCTTTTTCCCCTGCTTGCTTCCCATTTCACCACTTTCCTGTCTTCCTCATTTCTTTTTGTTAAAGAATTATTGTGTGATGGTGTGCATCACGCACAAAGGTAAAGCAACTATGAATGGCAGCAACATAAATAGATGTATTTAAAGTATCATACACACTTGTACAATTACTACTTATACCTGTACTCAAACCCAATAAGATCGGCCTCCAGCAACAATGCATTAACACATGTTGCCACAGAGTCAGTTAGATAGCCAATATATTTTGTACTATCAATAGTAACTGACACAGTTTAGCAAGGATTTCCCTTTGTACTCCCCCATCCTTGCTCTCCATATCACTGATGTCATATCTTTCCCATAAATTTTGTAAGAAACATCATTAAGCAATCCCCTGTAACCCCTCATAAAGCATTATTTTGTCATACTCATTTAGTTTTATAAAGCATTAGTGCATGATGGTGTGCAATGGTGCAGATCGTGCATGATGGGTAAGCAATGTTAGTACAAAGGTAGTTCAATTTACAACCAGTAAAATCTGGCCCCCAAAAAGGAATGTATTACTACATTAAGGGAATTAATACCTGTAGCCAGAGTGTCAGTTAACTAGTAGGTGTATGCAAAAGCAGTTAAGTCTGCCATTTGCTATTCAGTCTCTAAAATACAACTGCTATGTAGCTGAGTCTGTTCATAGGTTCATAGGTTCATAAGTAGGTACTAGGCTATTGGTCCAAGGGCCTAAGTAAGCATAGCCAACAAAGTTCCCTGGCTTACGCCACCCAAGAAAGTTAATTTCCTGTGCCCCTGTCGAGTAGAGCCACAGAAGTGATCCCCGGGATGTATTTCCTATTTCCTGTCCACTCATCAAGATTTTTTCTTGAAGAGTGCTAATGTGGAACTTTGCTTGACATAGATGGGTAGCTTGTTCCAGAGTATAGGAAGTCTCTGGGACAGGAATCTATCACTCCAGCATGTTCTGTTTATTGTGGTGACAAGCTTTAGGTCCCCAGAGTGTGTAGCTAGGAAGGATTGGAATTTCTTTAGGTGTAGCATGTCCAACAGCTCTGGGTTTAACATAGCTTTATCTGTTAGGCAGAGGTCTCCTCGGAGAAGGCGATATGCTACAGAGTAAAGCTGGAGTTTTTTGAGATGGTCAGTGTAGGGCATCTGTTTAAGGCCAGTAATCCTCTTTGTGAGGTACTTCTGTGGTCTTTCCAGCTGCTGCAGATGTCTTGTGAGGTACATTCCAAAAGGAGCGTTGTACTCTATAATGGGTCTAATGAGTGCCGAACAGAGGGGAACAATGACCTCTTTTTTCCTGTTAATGCATTGATCCATTCATTTTTGGGGTTTGATGGTATTGGGTTTGAAAACAGGTGTATGTAACAGCTTCAGGTGTATGTAACAGCTTCAAATACTTTTACGTATAAATCCAAATTCTGAAGCGTGATAGTTGGTATGGAGTCTCTAAAATATGGCTGGATGGTACTGCTTTCCAATACAATTGTATATAGTACTTATAAGTGTTTTTGTCGTAGCTGCGCATTAGTGCACAATAAGCACCATCATGCAATTATGCTTTAAAGAAAAGAAATGGGAAAGATAGGAAAGTGGTAAAATGGGGAACAAGCAGGGCTAAGAACAATGTGAAAGGAGGGCAGGAATGTGCAGGAGGAATGCAGGACATAACCATAGCTATCCATTTCTTCAACAGTAAAAAATGGTCAGATGTGCACAATATTAACTGAATTTACAGTGCCAACCCCAGAGAGAGGGGTGACCACAACACAATCATGGTGTGCAGCCAATGGGTAGAATCAACTGTGTCAAGATGACAGTTCACTAGAAAATGTTAGTACGCATAAGATGTCTATGTAGTTCTGGATCCCAACTGCCACTCCAATGCACATTCAGAAAGCAAGATGGGTACCTTATCCATGTTTGCCACACAAACAGCTTTGCAGCAAATAAATGAAGTAATTCCTCACACAACTAAGTGCAACTGAATGTACACTGATATCAAGGCATAACCTGTTATTTGTAAATGTATTATATTTAACATATTTGCATGTAGTGCACTTAGTGATTACAAAACCTGTTTTGATTTTTCCTTGCAAATATACAGCACTGACTTACCTTTATGTGTTTCCTGGTCATCCATTAGTTATTTAACAAGTACTCAGAGGCATGCAATGTGTAAGTTAGTCTATATCATGTACCTTAAAATGTGTGAGGATATTAACTGGTAATACTATGATATGCAGTTGCCATCAAATGAAGGGCAGGTTGGATGGCATAAACAAGCATAGACTGATCTTTTGGGGGTGAGCAAAGGTGGGTGTCTGTTATGGCACATGCAAGTATACACTGCTCTTCTGAGAGGATGGACCCAGGCTGTGCTACTGTTATGGCACAAACAAGGATATGTTGCTCTTGTTACTCTCCTTGTTTTGCATGGGTCTATATTATAACATAGAAATCTACAAAGATCGAATGTTGTAATATAGAACCCTAAACACCGAAATCCGCAAATATCTACAAAGATCGAATGTTGTAATATCGAACCCTAAACATCGAAATCTGCAAACATCGAACAGTCAGAATAGCGATTTTTTTCCCCAGGGAAAAAAAATCGCTATTCCGAGAAACATACACACAACACAAACACACACAAAAAATAGCAATCCACACACATACACTTAAAATCCTACACCTAAACCTAAACTAAACTTTACATACACTACTAGCTATCCACTTACCTTAACCCAACCCTAACCCTAAGGTCCACCACTATCACACACTCACCTCACCCGCGCCCTAACCCTAACTCACCTAACCCGCCCCTAACCCTAACCTACATATAACTGCACACTTACCTGACCCGCGCCATAACCCTAACTCACCTAACCCGCCCCCTAACCCTAACCTACACACAATCACACACTTACCTGAACCCGACCCATAATGTTCCAACATATCAAATGCTGAAAACAGCAAAGCCACAGCAATGGCCCACTGAATTCTTTCCCTTGGAAAGAATTCGGTGTCCTCCACCTTCGCTATTTTCAGCATTCTACAAAACTGGTTCGATATTATAACATTCAAACTTTATAAAATTCAATGTTATAATATAGACCCATTTTGCATCCTGCCTGTTTGATCTTGTGAGGGTTGTGAAGTCAGAAACAGCAATGTGTCTCATTACTTTCTAAATTCTGTATGTTATGATTTCCCATTATAAGCACATGGTGCTAATCTGAGGGCATTCAGTGATAATCAGTACTTTGGAGAGGTATGAATGTCTGAATCTTTGATGCCTGAGGCCTACTACTTGCTAATGGGCACATACAAGTCAAATAACTCTGTTGTCACATGTTAACATTAATTTATGTACAAATCTCTCACCTTTTACTTGCTTACTGTACCAAGTGATGAAATACAAGGACATGCCATAATATTATTATATAATACAGTACATGTTCAGGGCTTAACTTGTAAATGCAACAGCTGGCACAGTGCTAGTTCAGGGCTGACTGTAATGCAAGCAGTACACAGCAAATACATGGAGAGGTAAAGTATCTGGCTCTGGATTGAGGCTGACAGAGGTTGCAGAGTTCCTGCATTGTGTCCCTGTCCACCCTATAGCACTCTATGTCATCTATGTTGTGATAAGTTAAGTGTGGCCTAAACACTCTTCTTTCTCTCAACCTAAGCCTAGTGGGAGCAGCAGCATTGTCTGTAGCCTGTAGCACATACAAATGGAGTTAGGCAGTAGTATTTGCTAACATTCTGTCAGTGTAGACTTTTTGTTTCTGTACTCCACTACTTTTGAAATCCACAGGAAAAACCAACATAGAGTATACATGGTTGCTTTATAACTTGTTGAATAGCTGCATCAGATTGGTTGATTAGCATGCACTTCAGCTGCGTATGCTGTAATTAGCATCTCTGAAGCACAGGCTAGGATAGATGCAATCCATTAATAATCTTCTGTGGTACAGGATATGTACAAGGGTAGTGTGATAGCGGTGAGGTCTGCGGTGGGAATGATGGATGTGTTTAAGGTGCAGGTGGGATTACATCAAGGATCAGCTCTGATCCCTTTCTTATTTGCAATGGTGATGGACAGGTTGACAGATGAGATCAGACAGGAGTCCCCGTGGAGTATGATGTTTGCAGATGACATTGTGATCTGTAGTGAGAGTATGAAACAGGTGGAGGAGACCCTGGAGAGGTGGAGATATGCTCTAGAGAGAAGAGGAATGAAGGTCAGCAGGACTAAGACAGAATATATGTGTGTGAATGAGAGGCAGGACAGAGGAATGGTGAGGATTCAGGGAGTAGAGGTGGTGAAGGTGGATGAGTTTAAATACTTGGGATCAACAGTTCAGCATAATGGTGAGTGTGGAAAAGAGATGAAGAAGAGAGTACAGGCAGGATGGAGTGGGTGGAGAAGAGTGTCAGGAGTGATTTGTGACAGACGAGTACCAGTAAGAGTGAAAAGGAAGGTCTACAAGATGGTAGTGAGACCAGCTATGTTATATGGGTTGGAGACAGTGGCACTGACAAAAAGGCAGGAGTCAGAGCTTGACGTGGCAGAGTTGAAGATGTTAAGATTTGCACTGGGTATGACGAGGATGGACAGGATTAGGAATAAGTACATTAGAGGGTCAGCCCAAGTTGGAAGGTTTGGAGGCAAAGCCAGAGAGGCAAGATTACATTAGTTTGGACATGTGCTGAGGAAGGATGCAGAGTATATTGGGAAAAAGATGCTAAGGATGAAGCTGCCAGGTAACAGGAAAAGAGGAAGGCCTAAGATAAGGTTTATGGATGTGGTGAGAGAGGACATGCAGGTGGCTGGTGTGACAGAGCAAGATGCAGAGGACAGGAAGAAATGGAAACAGTAGATCTGCTGTGGCAACCCCTAATGGGAATAGCCGAAAGAAGAAGTTATAAAAAGGCAAATGTGTAGCCAAATTGATGGTGAGGACACTTGCTACAAGTTTGCAGAACTTTACAAAAGCAAATTTGTTCCAAAGATATCTTTACAAAGGAGTATGGAACTCCAGGAGGTAAGCTCTCCTTTTATTACATATACAATGCATATGTTAGAATATACTAATGGATAATGTGAAGCAAAGGCTTATACACTTGTATCTGTATGCATTAGTTAAAAGTGTACCGATTACTGATATCATGGTTATGTTTGTCAAGCCATTTCAGATTTACACATGATTAACAATACATGAAAATAGAAATCTGTGTGATACATAGGTATAAATGTTTTAGGAACAGTCCTTTGAAATCACTTTTAGGATTTCAAAGATCTTTTATTAGCAAAATGGTTCATGTGCCTGTTCTTTTGTGGGTGGGGGGAGCAAAGAAAAATTATTCTTATGTTACAGACTAGAATGGACTGTTCTTTTGGGGGGAGGCACAGTTGAGTTTCTGCTATGGCACATAGGTTCATAGGTAGGTACTAGGCTATTTGCTCGAAGGTATTTATAAGCCTAGCCAGAATGTGTTGGCTTTTGTTGCCCCCTAGATTAGTTCCCTGTGCATTTGTCCAGCAGAGCCATTGAAGTGATTCCCAGGGTAAACTTTCTGTTTCCCATCCACTCATCAAGGTTTCTCTTGAAGAGGTTTAGCGAGGAGCTCTGCCCAATGTAGACTGGAATCTTGTTGTGTTGTTGTTTAGATCCATAGAGTGTGTGGCTTGAGGGGATATGGTTTTCTTTAGGTGGAACATGTCCATCAATTCTGGGTTGGACATGGCCTTGTATGTCAGGCAGAGATCACCTCTGAGTAGGCGGTATACAACTGAGTACAGCTGGAGTTTCTTCAGTTGAGCTGCTTAGGACATCTGTTTGAGGCCAGTGATCCTCTTGGTGAGGTACTTCTGTGGTCTTTCCAGCTGTTGTAGGTGTCTTGTAAGGTACATCCCAAATGGGGCATTGTAGTCTATGATGGGTCTGATGAGTGATGCATAGAGGGGCACAATGACCTCTCTTGATCTGGATGCAAACCCTTTTGCAATTAGGTGAGCCGCATAGAAGGATTTTCTAACCACTTTGGCAATGTGATTATCAAAGGTGAGGTTACTATCTACTTGGGTCCCCAGATCCCTTATTACATCTTCCATATTTAGGGGGCAACCACCTATGTGGTAGTTTGTGGGTACTTTATTTTTTCCAAAGGGGATGACTATGCACTTTTTGGAATTAAGCTTGAGGCCATGGTTTTGACACCAGGTATCTGTCTCACTGAGACCCTTTTGGAGGATGTCTGTGTCAGCCAGAGAGTCAATTATAGCCCCTGGTTTGCAGTCGTCTGAGAACTTGGTCAGCCATAGTCCTCCTGTGCTTGCCTGTACCTCTGAGAAGTATATGCCGAACAGGAGGGGTCCTAGGACTGAGACCTGGGGAACGCCACTTATAACCGGTTTAGAGTCAGACCTGGCTCCCGCAACTCTTACCATGTGGGTTCTGTCCATGAGCCAGTTGGCAACCCATCTTGTGATGTAGGGATTTATGTTCAGGCTGGTGAGCTTGTCTATAATACCTGAATGGGGAATGGTGTTGAAGGCCTTTGATAGGTCTAGGTAGGCTGTGTGGACCACCTTTCCCTCATCTATAGCATTGGTAACTGTCTCAAAGAAGTCCACCAGGTTTAGGAGGCATGTTCTGCTCTTAACAAAGCTGAAATGGGTAGGATCCAGTGTTTGGAGGGTCCCAATGTTTCTGTTAATGAGATCCATGATGATGTGCTCCGTAGCCTTGCAGACCAAGCTAGTTAGGCTTATAGGGTGATAATTCCCCTGGGTCTGTTGTGGCTCCACCTTGGTGCAGCGGAATAACCATTGCTGTGCACCACTCTATGGGCACGTAGCCTGTGGAGAGGCTGATTTTGAACAGTGTGTTTAGGTGAGGGGTTAGTTTATCTTTGAGCTCATGTAGGACGCAGCCTGGGACACTGTCCAGTCCCATTGATGCTGTGTTTTTGGCATTGGAAAGGGCTGTTTTAACCTGAGTGTCTGTGATTTCAGGGGCACTACATTCTTCTGATATAGTTATGGGCCCTTTTGGGGGTGAGAGGGGGGTGAAGTTTGCACTGAACCTGTCTGTCAGGATGTTGGCTATATCGGTCGGTTCAATGTATTTTGTGCCATTCTGCACTAGCTCCGAGCAGATTTGAGAATCGCCACTTAGATTCTTGACATAGCTAAAAAATGCCTTGTGGTTATCTTTGGAGTCCTTGGCAATTTTTCTTTCGTAGCTAGCCTTGGATGATTTTATATGTATATGTTGCTCTTGCTACTCTCCTTGTTTTGCATGTTGGTATTTCACATCTGTAGACTGTTTTATGTTTTTCCATTAGGTACAACTCTGGAAACAGTTACTCTGTAGTTATGTGATACTTATGTTTATCATTCTGCTGTCTTTTAGGACACAAAATGTCAGTGAGGTAGAGACCCTCCCCCTTGAGTGAAGCGGAGAACAATATAATTATGCTGAGAAGGGGTTGGCCCACTATGCAAGAGTATGGGAGCAGATAGTTGCCAACATTAATTATATGGGTGGCCACAGCTGGACATATGAACAGGTGCACCACAGGGCCACTGATATGATTACCTCTGCATGAAGGCAAGCAACTGCTGTTGCCCTAGATCAAAAGGTAACTGAGGGAAGGTCTGCCATAGAGTCACCTCTCACCCCCAATGATAATATCCTCCAACATGACAGCTCACAGCAGAGTGGACCACAGCACGTACATGACATGGGTACCACTCCTTCTGAGTCCCAGGAGGAGCTTCCAGGTAGTCTTTGTTATATGATCAGTTGTATAGTAAAATAATTGAAATAAAGTCAATTCAGTGTCATGTGTCTTTTTTTTTTTGGGGGGGGGGCTGAAGATTGATACAATGATAAACCCAGTGGCATATGCCTCTTGCAGATTGTAAGCCAAATAAATTTATGACAGTAATGCAGATCAATTTAAATAAATATCATAATGTGCCATTTTAGGCCTATTGTGTGTATTGGTGTACTGTCTGTAATAGTGATAGCACTGTTAGTTGTTTAGCATATACTGCACCACAGTAGTGCAGCAATTAATGTATGCCCGTGTTTCTTCCATTTTATCACAGGTGATCATGACAGTGGGACTGTGGGCCCTGTGCCACCTAATGTCAGTGTCTCATCAGACACTGATGATGATGGTGGTGAAACTGAGGCACAGTTGGGGGATTCAGAGGTTGAATCTAACGCTGAGGTTGACATCCAGTCACTCCTTCATTTTCCTCAGACACAGCCTACCCAGTCCACTGAGCCCACAGATATTGAACAGGTGTAGGGCAAGGACATTGATCTGAGAAGTGTGGTTACTGCAGCTTCACTGCCTGTTGTGTCTGGCAGTAGCCAAATTGTGGACGAGGTGCCATGCAGGAGGGTTGATAGGGGTTCTCGGAAGGGTCCTTCTGTTCCTCCACCTGGTGCAGGTGTCTCTTCCAGTGTCATTCAGCATATATTTAGGGCTGTCATGGAGGTGCAGGCACATTCAGAAAGGTGCTCCAGACAAATGCTCAGAGTTATAGATGTGGCACAGTCTACACAGTTTACAGAATCCAAAACTATTTGCAACTGTGTGTGCATTGTGCCACAATGCACTGCACACATGGTCAAAGATGATAGTGGAGGCTTTATTGAATTGCCCCTATATAGTTGTATTATTAATATCTAGTGCCATTATTTGAAAACTCTGTATACCAGTGTTTTGCAATCCTAGCTGTCAATTTCTGCATCTCACATAGTGAACTTAATCATATAAGGAACTATACACAGACAAAAGGGCACACACACACACACACACACACACACACACACACACACACACACACACACACACACACACACACACACACACACACACACACACACATACTTACACAGTGCTCACATAGATTGGGGTGTGCACATAATATTTTTTGTTTGTTTGTTTGCTTGGATATATTTGGCCTGCATTAAAGTAAGGAGGGTGAATGTATTCTCAACATGAAATGACTGCTAGCACTTTAAATTTATATCATAGTTTTTTTACTTATCTGTGGATGTGAGAAAGTGGTACATATCCTGTAATTTAACAATATATTTAGCAATATGGTACTTCACTGATGATTTATTTATCAGTATTGCCAATAAGCATTGTGCTGCTGGATCAAAACACATTAAGAATTTAACAAATAATACTAATGCCTGGAGCATACCTCTCAATTTGGAAACATCAAAAATCTGGACAAGGCCCATAAAAATGGGTACAAATCTTTAAGCTGATTAACATCTAATTTGCACACATAATTATATAACCCCACCCACTTCAAAGGAATTGTGGGATACCAACTTTCGAACATAAACTGAAGAACAGACAACCAAAATATGGCACCAGAGTCCCCCTGCAGCCATTCCAGTATCCCATCACCTGGATATTTCACCCCATTTACCATAAACACTAATGTGTGCATACTGCTTTACTTCTACAATGATTATTTGGATTTTATTTTTACATTTTGCAGCACTTCATGCCCAAACACTAACAGACATCTGATAAACAAAGCAATACTGTCTCACGATGAAAACAGTCTTGGCATTAAAATTTCTCTGCCCTTGAAACTCACATTAATTGAAACAGCATTAAAACCCATACCACATCCAAAGAAAATGCATCTGGCCAGTGGTGGATAAAGATTACCTTTGGACTGTTTTCAAATCATTGGCCCCTTGCACACAAAACAAGAAACATACATGATGTTTTCTTTTTTTTGATACACCTTCCTGCTTTATTAAGTTATATTCCTTGTATAATACAGCACACTTGTTAGACAGAGCACATTTTAAATTTATTGTCTGAATGAACATTTTTACAGTAGGCTGCACTGTAGGCAATGAAGGAAAATGCATGAACCAATAATTACAAAACTGCCCAATTCAGAACATTTCCATCATAAAAGTTTCTTCTACACCCAAAGTATAAATAATTATAAAGACAATGACTTAAGGAATTATAGAATCATTTTTAATATAGCCACTACTGGCATGTACATTTGCTTAAAAAACTTACAGGGAGCCATTTTGGTGAGTTTTGTGATTGTGCAATGTGTATATGTAGCTAAGTAATTCCATGCATGTTGACAATTTCATTGAAATGGGCTGGGAATTAAATGGTCCGTAGTCACACTACCTTGTAATTTTGTTTGTGTACATGCATCTGAAAAAGGTAGGAGGACATTCAGTGTGATTCTAGTCTGTTACTATTTTAAGACATTGTGTCATTATCTGCTTCTGAGCAGTATATTAACAAGTACAGTATCAAAAAAATAAATTAATCACATATTTCCTATAATTCATATGTGCTGGTATGTCCAATTAAAAGCCTCAATTTGTAGTGTAAGTAAATGTAAACTAAAAAAAAAATTAATGAATAACAAAACAGCTGTTTAAATAAATTATCTGAATGCTAGGAAAACGCCTCAGGAATTATGCCAGTTTTATTTTCCAACAGAAATATAGGAATATTTTAAATCTTCAAGGAAAATCGCTATATCCTTCAGTTGCTCTATCCCCTGAATTTTGTCATTTATTTATATGTATGATTAAATATTTATTTTTCTGTGATGTTTTAGTTACCTGCTTGCATTATTTATTGCAATCTGCTGTGAGAATGTGAATGTTCAGTGAAATACACAAATAATTATATTCTGCTTCTGCAGACTTCACTGACGTTTCTGAAGCACTAAATAGCAAAAATCAATAAGGAAGAGGAAATAGAACAATGAACATGTAGAATATCTCAAGGCTCACAAAAGCTGGAGTTCAGATCTCATTTACAGCACATATTCTGTATTGAGCTGTTTATGTCTGGACTCTGGCGCATTTGTCTGTGGTGTGCAGCATAACTCATTGTTTCATATTTGTCTTGCCTAGAGATGGAAAAAGAACAGTTCCTCTAGCAGAAAACCTAAAATGTTTGACTACTAATGAACTCAACTGTCCTAGTATATGTAAAGGAATTAAATAATGTGGCTTTTATTTTCTGTTTTAAATAAAATTTAAACTGGACTCATTAATCTGTTTAGAGTTGTCAGCACTTCTGCGTACATGCGATTCCTGGAAGCATGACACTACATCTGGAATGTAACTACTGCTGACGTATCTGTGATTATCGAGGCAAAAAATTTCTAATTTATAACTAGTTTTTTTTGCTCCTTCTGGAAAACAGATAATAAAAACATTCAGCTATTAAAAGCAGGAAAAGCATATTGGAATGAAACCCCAAATAATGTAATCTCTAAACCAAGGTATTTCTAGCAGTGCTTTCTCAATTACTGAATGCATGAAGCAGCCAGTCTACGATTGCTTTCATAGCTCCTTTCTTGCCTGCCTTTGTTCTTTGAATGACTTTATGTATATTTATGCAAGCCCTACCAGCTACTGTGACAGCTAATTAGCAGCATTTCTCTTCAGAGCATATATGTTTGTCATCCCTTATTTTTATCATTTTACACATTACATTCTTTTCAATCTGTGCCAAAGTTTATACTGGCACAGCATTTCATACTAGAAGCTAAATATGGACATACCACATGAATATACAGACTCATAAGTATGTGCACTCACCCACACATAAGCACATGCAAAACTGTAGGCATCGTAAGTGAAAATAAGTGAATAACCAGCCACATACACACACACACACACACACACACACACACACACACACACACACACACACACACACACACACACACACACACACACACACACATACACATGCACACACACACACACACGCACACACACACACACACACACATACACACACACACATGCACGCACTGTTTCCTTACCTATTGCCTTCATCCCATTCTCGCAGCCTGCAGCCCAAAGTCCGTTTACTTTGGCAACAAGTAAGCAAGCAGTTCTCCAAGCAAGCAAAGCCAAAGTCAGCCTGTTCTCGGCAAAGCAATTTACAAAAGTAAAGTAAAGCCAGCGCATTCTCAGTAAAGCAGTTTACAAAAGTAAAGTAAAGCCAGCCCATTCTCTGCAGCATTAGTGCTGCTGCTATTTAATTCCTGCCCTCTCACAGCCAGCCAGAAATGATGATGTGAGCTCCTTGAGCTCATTTCTGACTGGCTGGTAGCACTGACTAAGCTGATGTCATCGCACACGTGAGGACATCAGCTTCGACAGTGCAAAAATTCAAAACATAAAAAGAAAAAGCAAAAAAATCGGAAATGAAGGGGTGCCCTTCGGGAATCATGGCACCCCTTCATTTGGGCCCCAAAACTAGGTAAAAAACGAGTAATTTGTTATGGTTGGGAAGTATGGACTGGCGGCATACCCCTGGATTTACTAATCTTCAGTGCAGGACTAGTCTAGTCCTGCACGGAAGCGGCCGCTTAGGAGCAGGACGGCAACGTGCCATGCATAGTAATAAAGGCACGCTGCCTGAGCTGCCAGGCTTACACAGAGCATGTAAGAGTGCAAGGGGCATGTCTGAGAGCAGAGCTCTCAGAATAAACATGCCCCTGCAGTGTTGAACAGCAGAAAGTGGAAATAGATGAGCGAGACCGCTCATAGGTGTCCACATATCCCCACCAACAGTCCCCCATGTGTAAAACAACAACATGACATAAAAATCAAAAGAAGAAACTCCTGTATTGTTATCTAAAACTCTGAGTACAGCTAACCATAGCTGTGCAGGTGTGTCCATTGCTTAGCTATGGCTAAAGCAGCCAAAAAGGCTGAAGAGGATAACAAGGACGACATATGCAAATGAAGCATTTCAGCAATAGTGTAGTGGGCAGAGCATTTGCTTAACGAGCAGACATACCCAGTTCGAGTCCCAGTGCAGCACAGTCTATTTTACATGGCAAAGCATGGTATAAGCAATATTTGTACTACAAAACCCACTAAATAACGATACATTTTTATGAACTGGAGTACTGCAGGAAATGCACATGTGAAGAGTCAGTATCATAATGAATGAGGCAGCAGTAAGCAGGTGTAAGCACAGAAAAGTAGTAATAAGCTTATGTAAGCACTAGCAAGCATGTGCAAATGTGTTTGCGTGGGGGGTAAGCACTGCCGACACAGATTAAGCAAAGGAGAAGCTAACTGGGTGTAGGAAACTGCGACTGGAAGTTAGCAATGCGTACCTCCACGCAAACCCACTTAAAACCGCTTTAAAGTGCCTTAATCACACCGTATCCAACGGGCCATGTTCTGCCCAGCAACAAAATAAACAACTCCGGCAGGCCTCAATCCCAGTACACTGGGCACCATAGGCAAGGTGATGTACCACTATGACATACCAGATACAAATACATCTGATGTTTTCAGGATTATATCATCCAGTCCAGTCATGCAACAGTACAGAGAATGTATACCAACATCTAGATGTATGTCTGTGTACATATATTAATATCTAAACAGATACACCATATCTATATCTGTAGATATATATATATATATTTCTGAAACTATATACATGTATATCAATATATATGAACATATATACATGCAAATGCCTATATCAACACATATATGTGTCTACACCTATATGTCTACATATACACAACAAGTTACATATGTGTATGCAGATATATATCTATGTAGGTGTATACGGACATAATATATATATATATATATATATATATATATATATATATATATATATATATATATACAGGTATATATGGCCATACATCTGTAGATAGCAATGGCAGATTAACAAACAACACATATGTCCTCATGCACTATTAATGGGGTTGAGAGGCCCCACACACTATACCTTTTGTACGAATAGGTATCCTCCCCTGCCAAACATGTCCGCCCTGCAATACACTACCAAGTGCTGCAGATCCCATAACCAGAACCTGACACAACATGGGCACACAATGTTACCAGTACTACATCTCACCTGTATGATATCAGGCTGGTATTGGTAACATATCATGCAGTACAGTCTGCCTCCCATAGGAAATGTAATATGTGTAAGCCATCAACATCCCCAGGACACAGATATGCAGACACAGATATTCAGATACAGGTATACATATTTAAAGATAGATAGATAGATAGATAGATAGATAGATAGATAGATAGATAGATCGATATACATGTGACTACACATACACACGCAGTTATATGTACAGAAAGATACATACATAGAAGGTGCACACAATATGGAACAGCCACTATGCCTACAGTTAACTCCTGAATGACTGGACACTGTATGGGTCACCCATACAAACGACAGTCATTGCGTGCAACATATACCCACAGAGAGGTCATAGGAAAAACACCACCCCCAGGTTTGCAGACATGGAAACCTTTAATCGTGTAATATTACAGTTCTATATGCCATGCCATATAGCTGTTCAAACACTAACAACTATATAAACAGAGTAATACAAGTGTGAACCAGTTACAGTAATACACTAGTCGGGAAAGGTTCACAACTGTTGCTGTCCAGGCCGAGCCCTTCACATTGTACAGTAGGGAAGACAAACTGGGCCACAGTATACCAAACAATCAACAGTATGTAATGCAGGTATATAGTTCAGCAGCCTCTATCTACACACTGTCAAACCCATTAGGTAGTAAAGATGTCATGTGACCACATGGGTTGTAACTGCTACATAACATGGCAGAACTGACACCATCACAAGCACACTGACAAACAGAACAGTTTGTACTGCAGGGGGCAGTAGTCCTGCATTAACCAGATCCATGTCAGTAATGTATATATATATATATATATATATATATATATATATATATATATATATATATATATATATATATATATATATATATATATATATATATATATATATATATACATATATATATATATATACATATATATATAGGTGAAGTATGGTACTGTACATCCAGATACCTTAAGGCAGGTCAGCCCTGTTACCCCCACATTTTGTAACATCCTAGGTCATTTATGGTGCCCCCCCCCAGACTCAATAATACAGGGCTACAGGGCCATATACCATTGTTACATACACTAGCCTCTGGAGTGCATAAGGGTTCACATGTATTGTGTAGCTGACGCTCACACACATATATATGGCCCCAGCCCCACCGCATGTGTGGGGGATACAACAGCAGTGGACTGATGGCAGCAATGGCAGTTTGATATACTCACAGCCCACTACAGAACAACCACTTACAGCATGACATATGTGCGAAGTCAGGTATGTAGGTGATGGACAGAGGCTGGAATACAGGCACATATGTGGACAACTGTTGCCATACACTAAGCAAGGTGCTGGTGTTACAGGATAGTCTGTAATGTACCCTTAGTCAGGGAACTGAGGTTTAAAACAGACATGGATGTAGCCATGTACCGATAGCACTCGGCACACACAACACTGCCAATGTAATATCTGACACAGGACCTGTGTGGTGGACAGACAAGACATGATAGGCATAGCTCTGGTGAGCATGAGGATAGGCCCACAGTTATGTGCTATGCAAACAGACTGCATTCCAAGGTAAACTAGTATGTACATACACACCCTGTAACACCAGTACCATAGAAAGCATAACACAACTCTACTTACAGTCTGTCTGTAGTTCCTAATCCTCCTACAAATATGTGGCTGCCCTGAGCGTGCCGGTCCTCCGGTAAGCGGTATTGCTACCTGCTGTCAGTAACAATGCTGCCCACATACAGGATGGATGTCCAGCACACAGGAAATGTAATGGGACCATGCACATATGATGTGGGGATTTATAGTGGGTGGTTACCATGACAGTGTTAATTGGGAGTAGTACACATGTAATCATATATATCTGGCTATCTGGATAAGTATATGTACATATATTTCCACCATACATCCTGGACATGAAGTGTAGCCCAACACCAGCCCCTATGATCCCAATGTCATAGTTGAAGGGGATGTCAGGTATGTATACCAGGTATACTAGTAGACTATTGCTACTGTCATTGGGATTGTCTTCACAGATATGGTTTGTGTAGGAGGTCACATCTGCTTATAATGTGTGTAATTGGCTACTGACAGACATCCAAAGGACATCATTGTACAGTACCACTGCTAGCATGTAATGCCGTTGTGAACTGCAGCAGAGATATTGGATAATATATGTGGAAAGTCTGACACACTCTGTACAATCCAGAGGTATACACATTGAGCCCTTAGTGCTACACATGTGTATCATGTCTGACAATATGGATGTAGATGGCCATGTAGATGGGTATAACACATAATGACTGGTATATATTTGCCACCATAGGTTATGCATTCACACACTCCTGTCTGGCCTGACACATTATGACCACTGGTACAGGGTTGCCATAGCTATATACTACCCACTACATATTGACATACATCTGCACAGCATCCCACTGCACTTTCTGACATACATGACTGTTAAGGGAGGCATGGCAGCGATACATCTGGCAAGTATCTGCACATGACATCTTACTGGTTAAGTACACTAAGATGCTAGGCATGTAACAATGCACTGTGCAGGCTGCAGGCAGACTGGCTCAACACTGGCCTACATGTCCTACGGGGGAATGCACATGTACCCGCCTATAAAGCAGGCTCAGCAGGCATGTCACAGCACAGGGTAAGATGCACCTGTGTGAAAGTGCATAACCACAACCAATGTGAACACAGCCCCAGCCACATATGGTTAGCTACCATGATATTACAGTATATGGACTATCTGTTCTAAACCATTCTCATATGTGCCACTCACAGACTGACCCTATATATGCTGGCCTGCTACACAGTTTGGTCTGATGGCTGTCTGTGGTATTGGACACGTGTTTTTGCTCCTACAAACATGTACGCCAATACAGTACCATACAGTGGAGCAGCATGTAACATCTACTAGGAGGGGAACTAGAATAATCTCATCTACCACAGTCTGTACACAGGTTAAGGTACTTATTAACAATGCACACACTGCCGACATTCACCATAGGTACACAGACCTCAGTACTGTACAGACATCCACAGAATGTCCAGGTAATGTCATGAAATGTAACCCCTACTGTACATAACGTGTGTAGCAGTCGTATATATCACTGGCGTGTTCCTAGATATGATGACACTAATTATGGTGTACAGCACATATGGACCACTTCATGAACGACATATGTACAAAGGTTGATAGAGGTGCGGCTGGAAGCACATACACATGGCCAATGCAGACATGTTGCTGTGATAACCATATACATTTACTGGTGTAACAGGGTTTGTTGCAACATATGACCATTGAGGGATATGGCATCAATGAGTATCACAGCTTTCACCATTTAAAGACTGCAATCCTCACACTACCTTCTGCAGTCCACAGCTGGATTCTCCGTGGTTGACACATGAACCAAAGACACAACACTGCCCAGTCTGCAGATGACCCTGCAGATGGGGATTCCTCATAAACACGGAACTGACATCGCAGGTATTGAGACATATACGACAGCCATAGCCACACAAACACTTGTAAACCAATATTATTCCAAATGCAGTATAGCAGCACTTACAGTCTGTAGTCAGGTTAGGCACATTCCCCTCCTGTTTGTTGCCCTGTTAACACAGTGCATGTTGTAAGAGGTAAACCCCAATCCATCTGAGATGCTGTTTGCCACACAAAAGATCTTGTTCCTGCTCACAGTGGATGAAAAGGGCCAACCCCACCATTATGTTCCTAGATATTGGAGTGTGTTTCCATGCGATTGGCAATGGGAATGTTACCACAGCTGTTTCACATTCAATCAGCTAGGGGACAGCTGCAATTCATGCAGAGGTCATCAGCTGATCATGAGCATCACTTAAAATACACATGCTGCTGCCTAAGCAAAGCAGGTGTAGGTATCCACATCCACCAGAGAGGGGGTGGGAGAGGCAGACAGAGGCAAAGACATGGCAGGGAGGGGTCGGAGTGACATCTGCAACAGGGATACAGTAGCTATACGGTAGGTGATGTACACATGCCTGTCTGCATAAACAGGTGTCAGCATCAACACAGCCACAATCTCACAGGGAGACACATACATTGACACACTCGGCAGGACCAGGAGTACAACTCTTCGGTAGTGGGATTGCCACATCACATCACTGTGCAGTTATCACATCCACCACACAGGTCATACGGGGGTTGTATGGGCAAAGGATATGGGGAGGTGTCTGACATCAGATAGCATGCTGCAGTATGCCCATGGGGGTTGTAGGGAGTGTGGATGTGAACATGCGCAGCATACAACACACACACAAACACACAGGGTGCCAGGGGTCTATATTAGAACATCAAAGTTTCAAAACTCCGAATGTTCTAATATCGAACCCAATTCAGTGAAAGCTGAAAACATCGAACATACAGAACAGCAAATTTTTTTCTAGGGAAAAAAATTGCTGTTCAACTATACACACAAGACAAGCACACCAAACAAACAGCAATCCACACACATACACCTAAAATCTTACACCTAACCCTACACTAAAATATACACACACCACTAACTATCCACTTACCTTAACCCAAACCCTAACCCTAAGGTCCGTCACTATTGCACACTCACCTTACCAGCACCCTAACTCTAACTCACCTACCCCACCCTAACCCTCACATCCACACAATTGCACACTTACCTGACTCGCACCCTAACCCTGACTCACTTAACCCATCCTAACCCTCACGTCAACACAATCATACACATACCTAACCCATGCCCTAAAACTAACTCACCTAACCCATCCTAACCCTCACATCCACACAATCGCACACATACCTAACCCCGCACCCTAACCCTAACTACCCTAACCCGCACTCAATCGCACACTTACTTGAACCTGACCCGTAACTTTCCACCATAAGGCTGAAAATACCAAAGCAACAGAAACGGACAACTGAATTCTTTCCCTAGGAAAAAAAAATGGTTTTCTGTTGCTTTGATATTTTCAGCTTTCGCTGAATAGGGTTTGATATTAGAACATTCGAAGTTTTGAAATTTTGATGTTCTAATATAGACCCGGGTGTCAGTACTGACATGCATGGGTGCATGTCTCCACAAGGTGTGTGATGTTTGACTGTGCCAGATGGCTGCACATGACTAGGCGATGGGCGTACCTTGGCATCAGGCCACTTGATGGTCTGCATTGTGGCTCAGGGATGTAGTGTCTGCATTTGCCCATACAGGTGGATATTGTATCCCCCATTTGGTCACCTGGGTAACTATTTTGTGTGGCTAGTGCTGTGCATCGCTTGCCATGTATGTGTTCCTTAGTCCATGACATGGATGGTGTCTGGGATGTGCACACCTCCCACATGCATGTACAGTGACATGTGTACCTATACCTTGGGTGTCCGGCCTATGTTGTGAACACAGATTATCATCAGATGTGCCAGTCCTGCCCACTTGTGGTGGGAACTGGTAATGGCCAGCAGGTTTACCCTGCACCTACATTGAGAGCATGCTAACACCATTCCCTGGTGTCAGTGGCATCTGTCCATGCAGGGCATGTTGTCAGGCATGGTATGTTCATTGTGGGTCACGTGATGGCACCACAGGTGGTTCAGGTGTCCATTGGGGAACATGAGGGAGGTGCACTTTCTGCACGTACGTGCATATTGGACAGATGGACAGGGTGAAATGCCCTCTGTAGCCCACTGCTATCACTCCATAGTTACTATCAGTGGCCAATATGCAGTGTACTACCCACATATTGGCTGTTGCCTAGGCATGTGTGTGTGTATGACACATGAGCTGAGATTGTGTTCTGGGTAATACAGGGTTGCTAACTGTGATTGCTTGGCCTTGATGTCACATATATGGGTATGGCTTTGCACCCCAGCCTCTCAGCCATTTCACATCTGTTACCCCTGTATGGTGGACATTGTGATTTATAGTAGGGCCATCATATAAGAAATATGCAAAACCCGCTCTGCATTGGCCACACACACAGACACACCCAGACACAACACACCTGTCATGTTTGGGAGTAGAACCCCAAACTAACTAGTTTATTACACTACAATACTATGCAGTTATAGTACACGCAAAGGACATTACTCTTGTACTCCTTCCACAAATTTTACAATGACTGAGATCAACAGAAATGCTAAAGTAGTGCATTTGAAAGTGATTGCATGTGACTAGCCTACAATGCATTGCTCTCTACACAGACAGTGAGACACACAAAACATCCACAACCAGCACGTTGGGTATAGAACCCCTAACAGAGGTCTATACCACACTACAGCATGGGGCTGTTATAGGACGCACCATGGGGATTACTAGAGAACTCCTTCCCCAAAAGTGTATTTCACAATGAATGACATCTACAGGATTGCCAAAGTAGTGGATTTGAAATGTACTGCGAGTGACTAGCCTAAAATGCATTGCTCCCTACACAGACAGTGACACACACAATACATCCAGAACTACTATTACACAGACAGTGACACACACAATACATCCCGAACTGCCATGGGTATGGATGGAACCCTGCCATGGTTCTAATTGACAGTACAGCAGTACATAGTTACAGGATGCGCTACAGAGATTACTGGGTTACAGCCTTTCCAGTGGTGTATTTCTAGGTGGGTGACATCAGCAGCCTTGCCAAAGGTGGGTATGTGAATTGTAAGGAGTGTGAGTACCCTAAAAAGCATTGCTCTCTATACAGACAGACATGCGCACAAACACACACACACACACACACACACACACACACACACACACACACACACAGTTGCCAGGTCTGGGGTTGGAACTCCTACCTAATTAGTTTATTACACTACAGCGGTATGCAGTTATGGGATGTGCTACAGAGATTACTAAGCTATAGCCTTCCCAGAGGTGTATTTCTAGGTGGATGACATCAGCAGCCTTGCCAAAGTTGGGTATGTGAATTGTAAGGGGTGTGAGTAGCCTAAAAAGCATTGTTCTCTACACAGTCAGACATGCACACAAACACACTCACAGTTGGCAGGTCTGAGGTTAGAACTCCCACCTAACTCCTTTATCACAGTATTGCCATACACAGTTACAGGATGCACTATGGAGATTAGTGGGCTACATCTATCCCAGAGGTGTATTTCTAGGTGGGTGACATCAGCAGCCTTGCCAAAGGTGGGTAGATAAATTGTAAGGAGTGTGAGTATCCTAAAAGGCATTGCTTTCTACACAGTCAGACACAGACACACACAGTTGCCAGGTCTAGGGTTAAAACTCCTACCTAACTAGTTTATCACACTACAGCATTACACAGTTATGGGATGCGCTATGGAGATTACTGGGCTACAACCTTCCCAGAGATGTATTTCTAGGCGGATAACATCAGCAGCCTTGCCAAAGTTGGGTATATGAATTGTAAGGGATGTGAGTACCCTAAAAACCATTGCTCTCTACACAGTCAGACATGCACACAAACACACACACACTCACAATTGCCAGGTCTGGGGTTGGAACTCCTACCTAACTAGTTTATCACACTACAGCAGTACATTGTTAAGCAAGTCAAGTAATGAGGTGAAGGTGAAAAACACGATTTTAGTCTGGCAAGAAAATCTGAGAAGCGTAGCAACACTTCACTGCAGGGTAACATTTGCCATTCTGTCTAACTAAAAGCATACAACATTTTTGGGCAGTCCTAGACAAACTAGTAACAGCTCTGCAGATGCTACAATAATTTATAAAGTCAGATTTCTTTCTAAACCATTATACTATCAGAAGTCTTCTTAAGAGGATTTGTAAATAATTTCAAAACTTATTAGCCATTTCTGAACCTGATGCTCTGATTCACAAGTTCAAGCTTACAGGTTAATATTACTGTCATACAGTTCCTTCTAGATTGCTTGGGCAGAGGTTCTTTAGATGAACATTTATTCCATGGACATCATAAACTTTGAGGTATGATATTATCACATTTTAAAATACTGTTGATATTTTTTACTGACATCAAGTGCGTTCTTCTGTTCAGGACCACAGGGTAACATTTTATGAAAAGGATTTCAAACAGTTAATGGTCCTTTAATACATTTAATGTCATCCATGTTGTTGTTATTCTTGCTGAGTCATTTATTTGATTCTGAATCTTCATGATCTCATGAATTTTAGCATATCAGACAAATTTATCAGCAATGGCTTTAAGTTGTTGCAAATTCACTTCCATTACTTCAGTAATGCTGCCTATTAATCTTAGTCACTGCTACTCACTTCTTATTTTGCTTTTGATATTTCCCAGCAGCACTGTCACCCGTAATGAATTCTCACTACATATTATATTGCAAAAATGCTCGACATTTTGAGTTGTATAAGCAGGCCTTCCAGTGAAAAATGTGCAGGGGGATTCAATAAAGCCTACACTGTCATTTTTCATCATGTCCATGTTGCGGCACAATGCACATATGGCCGTAAATATTTTTAGATTCTGTAAACTCCATGTAGCTGTGCACACTCATGCACAAACACTGTTACTTCCATGAAAAGCTAATTACAGCATAAGTAGCTGAATTTTATGCTAATAAAGCAAACCAACACTGTGGAGTGACTCAACAATCTGTAAACCAACCCTGTAGACTCAGTGTTCATGCTGACTGTGTATTCGAAAACTTTCTGAATACAGCCTCGGAAAGGAGTCTACATGAGAACAAGAGTAAGTAAAAGGTCTTAGATTTGTACAGAACTGACCTTAACATGTAACAGAAGACATATTATGATATTATTAGGCATGGTGGTTCCTAGAAAAGTTGAGCAACAATAGCAACAATCCTTTTCAGGTGCCATGACATAAATGCAGTTTCATTCTCCCACCCCAAAATGAAGAATATACTCGTAAATAATGTAGACAGCTAAAAGTGTAAACCTCATGAAACAGACTAGGCATACTGTCATGTAAGCATATGCAGTATGTAGCTGATGGAATACAGTCAAATTTTATCTAAAACTGTATTCGATGGAATACAGTCAAATGTTATCCAAAACTGCATTCCTCTGTGGAGATATATAGAAAAGTAATACCCTTCCTCGTCTTTACAGCATTGGGATCCCCTTCAATTTCCCTGCCTACACAGTTACGATCTAGATTCAAGGTTGTTAGCACAGTGAAGATGCAAATTAGATCAAAACTCATTAGAATAACAGCATTAACTGTGTAGGGATGTTCACTCCATGTAGGCACTTCCACAGTGTTTGTTTTCAGTGGATGTCAACAGTACATGATGACATTGAGGGTGTGTCAGGTTACACTTAAACAGGTATACATATAGGTCTGTGAAGGGTGAAAGCACATGTAAGCAGTGCACAATGCGCAAGTTTTGTTTCATTCTCTGAATTTTGTTAAAATATGTCATCTCTGTCCATTTTAAATAATTATTTTTTCATTGTTTGTGCAAAGCAGCTCTTAGCACAATCACAGGAAATGGAGAAATTAATGGCAGGTTTCAGTCTGCTTGTCATGTAACTATTCCTCTGGCAGCATGTGTATGTGTAGGACTAGAGTATAGATAGAGCATAGATGGCCCCAGAATCTAGTACAGCATGTGCAACCTTTCCTTCACTTTTTGTGCTCCATGTTTGTATGATATTACAGGAATTGAGGAAAGTAATACCAATTTTGCCTGTACTTACCTTATTTGTATCAAGGTGTGCAAAGTTGTGTGGAGATGTGCAGAGGTGCATATAGGGCACTAATGAGCAAACAGTAGCTGTTTTAATAGATGCTAATTACAAAATAAGCAGATGAATTGCATTTTAATGAAACAATCCAACATGTGAAGCTATTCAACAACCTATAAAGCTTCCATGTAGCCTCCATTCTGTTTTTTCCTGAACACTTCTGTGTGGAGTCTGCATGTCCTCCCCGTGGTCAAGTGGTGTTTGAAAGACATGCGTGAATGGGCATGCCTTCATTGAAGGTTGGGCATTGGGCCAGCACCTCGGCACCATAAAAATTGACTGTCAATCATTAGTGGACCAGAGTTCCGCTGTGGTGACCCCTAACCAGGAAAATCCGAAAGAAAACAATAACAACTTCAATACCATTGGAGTAGATACAAGGAAATTTTAACTGGACACAATGCTAGGGGCTGCTACTACTTTGCTCCATATCTATGTGCTAGAAGCTGAAGCCAATGCTGCTGGTGCTGGTGACAATAGGCCTAGACCAGGAAGGAGAAGAGTGTTCAGAACCTGGTAAATTATCAGATGCTATATGACCTGAAGATTGTAGAGAACTACAGGGTGGACAAGGACACATTACAAGAACTCTGTTTGGCGTGACCCCCCCCCCTCAACTCAGAGCCAGAATAAACTGAGGGGAACCCATCACAGAAAGTAAGGTATGAGTAGCCCTTTGAATTTTAGCTACAGATACATTTTAAAGACCAACTTGGGACATGATGAAGATATCACAGGCATCAGCATCCAAGATCCTCCAGCAATTCCTGGATGCTATACTCATACATGCCAGTGAGTGGATATGTTTTTCCTATAGTTCTGAGGATAGGGCTAGCAGTATGCAACAGTTCTACAGTGTAGCACACTATCCTGCAGTACTACGTGCCATAGATCATACCCATGTACACATTAAGGCAACACCTGGTGAGCAGGATAAAATCTACATTAACCACAAAAGATATCACTCAATCCTCTGCCAAGTCATGTGTAATGTCCAGGGAATCATCCTGAATGTGTGTGCTGGCAACCCCTGGCAGTTATCATGGCTTCCATATCTGGCACACATCACAGCTGTACCAGCTGTTTGCTAGGGGGGACATTCCACATGGCCATTTACTGGGGGAAGCTGGGTATGCACTAGAACCATGGCTGATGGCACCCAACATAAGTGCATGCACAGCCACAGGAGAATGCCATAGTGAGACACAAGCTCAAACCAGAAACATCACAGAGTGTAGTTTGGGCTGGTGAATGGTTCTGGTGCCTAGATACATCTGGTGGGGCTCTGCAGTATAATCCACAGACATGCACACAACTCCTCACAGTATGTGCTAATCTACACAATCTGATTCTGTGGAAACAGCTACAGCAGGATCAGCAAGGGGAAGGGACACACATCTACCCACCAATGCCTAGGTCACCACAATCACAGAGCAGAACTCAGAGGAGAAACTGTCAGCTGCTGAGCCTGGAGATGGCCATAGACAGGCTAAGTATGCCCTTGCTTTGGGGAAGAGACAATGCATAGCATATTCACTGATCACCTAGATGCCTAATACCTTTCACCTACTCACATTCATATAGTAAAACTGATGCCAGGCAACTCACACAACCTTTTCTTTCCCATGCATTAGCTGTGTACAGCTTGCATCAGACAGAGTCAGCCCTGAGCTACAAATTGTGTCAACTTCGACATTTGCAATGCAAGTGCTAAACCTAGACTGTATTCTTGAATAATATTATGGCATATAATTATAATTTGTACGTTGGTATAGTAATCAAGTAAATAGTGGTGGATTTGTACACAAAGTACATTAAAATGTGACAGAAGAGAGCTATTTGACTTACAGGTGTCCATTACTAAGTAGTAGGCCTCAGGCATCAAATATTTGCACACTCACACCTCTCAAGAATACTGATTATCATTGCATGGCCTCGTTTAAGCACCATATCCTTGTACTGGTAAATAAATCATTAAAGAGAGAAGTGAGAAACTAATGATACACATTGCAGTTTCTGACTTCACAACCCTTTCCAGCATCAAACAACAGGCAGGAAGAAGAACAAGGACAGTAACAAGGACATCATATCTTTGTTTGTGCCATAGCAGTAACACCTTTGCTCCCCCACAAAAGAACAGGCTATGCTTGTTTGTGACATAACAGTAACTGAGCTTTGCCCCCCCAGAAGAGCAGTGTACCCTTGTTTGTGCCATAACAGTAACTTGAACTCTCTTCCTCCCCCAAAAGAGCAGTGTACCCTTGTTTGTGCCATAACAGTAACTTGAACTCTCTTCCTCCCCCAAAAGAGCAGTGTACCCTTGTCCGTGCTATAACAGTAACTCAGCTATACTCCACCCAAAAGAACAGTATATGCCTGTTTGTGCCATGCAACCTGTCCTTCAGTTAATAGCCACTGCATATCATATAACTCCCAGTTAATATCCTCACACATTTCAAGGTCAATGATATGGAATGCCTTACACACTGAATGTCTCACACTACTGGTCAGATAATGGATGAAGTACAAAGAAACACAGACATGCAAGACAGACCTGCATATTTGCAAGCATAATCATAACAGATTGTGTGATCACTAAGTGCACTACATCTAGATATAATAAAGAGAATTAAATGTACAAATCACAGCTGATGCTTGTTTGATAGCAGTGTACATTCTGATGCTGTTGGTTGTGTGAAGAATGACTTCAGTTCTTTGCTGCAAAGATGTTTCTGTGGCAAAGAGGAATAAGGCATCCATCCTACTTTCTGAAGATGTAATAGTGTGAGAGTTCAAATCCTGAGATATGCAGAAATATCTCGTATGTACTATCATGTTCTACTGTGTATATCATACATGGGTTTTCCTCATTTCATGTATTCTCCTTTTTTCTCAATTCCGTATTCTTATTGCTTTTAATAGACAACAAATACATTGACTGTGCTCATTTGGCTTGTGTGAAGTTGTGAAAAGAGGACAAACCAGACCACCTAGGAAGCAGACAGCCTCAAATAGAAACCAGATATATTGAATTAATTCTCTTGGCCATAGCAGAAAACAGATCTGGAGTACAGATAGAACTATCAGATGTTTGCAGTGTGGCTCACATTTGCATGCTGCTTATCTATGTGCAAATGGGTGTATCTCCCATTCATGTTCACTTTATTCGCCATCACACAAATCAGATGCTCACTTCAGTGTGGGTCTGTATACACACACACACACACACACATATATATATATATATATATATATATATATATATATATATATATATATATATATATATATACTTCATTAGTACATATATTAGTATGTAAATTGTCTTAACTTTCATGTGCCATTTGGAGCATTTCTCCTCGGGCCTCCGCTGAAAATGGGTCCCTGACCCAGCCTGACTTGCCCAGTAAACAAATGTTAAATAAATAAATAGTGGTGTTTATTTTGTATTTCCTTTGTCTGACATAAAACTACACGTGGAAACATTACAAACTAAGGGCCTGATCTAACTATGCGTCATATATTTACAATACAATCATGTGTTGGCCCCCCCCACACCAATAAGCACTACAACATTGTGGTCTCAGTACTTTTTCCAAATGTGCATCAACCACACTACACAGTGTAATATAGAATATTATGTGTTCCATCAAAGACAGAGCACGTTGGTAGTGCTCACAACCTCACTCTGCTAAACTCAAGCATCCAACTATGCTTAGTAAGGATACTTGTGTTGCTACACAACTAGGCTTCTAAACAGCCTAGTGCTATTACTGCTTTTAGGCTACTAGTCTCATATAACACTATGTAGCTATGTGCCTAGGCAGGCTTCCACTCTGTTGTGCATCACATTGCCTGCTGATGTCATCTATTATAAGAGCACATGCAGTCTTGTATAAATCAGACTTGTGTCATGGCACTTTCGTTAAGTACTGTGTTCTGTAGTCTGTGCTCACCTGAACACCTGTATACATCAGAGTAGATGTGGTGTCCTACAGTTACAGCTCCAATGGCATGGAAGGCCAGCTTTTTGATAGTTGCTCATGCCTACACATCCCTTTCATACAGGCCTTCCAACCTCTTATCTCCCACATGGCCTGCTAATGTCATCTACTATAAGTTCACCTGCACTCCTGTATAATCCACACTTGTATTAAGTACTATGTTCTGTAGTCTGTGCACTTAGGTAGATAGGAGTTATATTCTCACAGCAGTCAACTGTGTGTGTGTGTGTGTGTGTGTGTGTGTGTGTGTGTGTGTGTGTGTGTGTGTGTGTGTGTGTATGTGTGTGTGTGTGTGTGCATGTGTAAAATGTTGCTTGACATTACAGAGAACATTTTACACCAGCATGTGGGACACTGTTATCTTGTCCTCAAAAGACACTGCTGATGTCATCAGCTATAAACTGTTGTCTGACACATTCCAAATCTGACCTGACCTGTGGTGCTTGCAATAAGTACTGTGTTCGGTAGTCTGTGTACTTAAATACTTAGGGGTTCTATTCTCACTATGGTAAACTGTGCATGTCAGTGTGAGCTGTTACTTGGCATTTTAGAGACCATTTTAAACCAGCATGTGGGAAACTTAGTCTGGCTTCAGTAGACTCTGCTGATATCATCAGCTATATGATCACTATGGACATGCAGTAATTCCACCAGGGCATGGTCAGACAGTGGGCTGGAGGCCTGGCAGATGTGACATCATCCTATACCAGACAGGCTACAGTGAAATGTCTCTTAATGTATCCACAAACATCATGGCACGTTTTGTAGCATCTGTGTTATGTTGATGAGAAAGTCTTGTGGGCTCTCCAGAGAAACTTTCTAGAACTATGCTGATCAACCTCCTCCTCCTCCCAAACAGTAATCACCCACAGCTGCAATCCATTATACATCTACATCATATAAAAAGGCCACCCTGTAGCTAGGAAAACTGATGTTGAAGAGAGTTCTACATGTTTAGGAAAGTTATTGCAAGCTTTTTCTACAGGCTATCTGTAGAGAGGAGCACTGCATCTAAGAAGGTATGTTCCCGTTTTGTCACCTACATACTGCATATTATGGAATGTATTTAACAATAATGTAAAGCACAGACCTCTACAATGTTATCTCTATGCATTACTTAAAAGTGTACTGATGGCATGGCCATGTTTGTCAAGCCATTTCAGAGGTACATATGATTGGCAAGATACATGGAAAGGAATGCTGTTTGAGAAATATGTACAACTGTTTCAGGGACAGGTCCTTTGACAGCATTTTAGTATTTCAAAGATGTTTTGTTAGCCAAAAAGGGCAATTTGCCTGTTTTGTGGGGGTGGGGGCTAAGGTGAGTTACTCTTATGAAATAACAAGGATATGCTGCTCTTCTTACTTTCCTTGTTTTGCACCCTGCCTGTTGTTAGTATAGCACATCTATTGACTATTTAATGTGTCGCAAGTGGGTAATAGTGACTGGCTACCTTTTATGTTGCATCTGTAAACACTTATTTTGTAGTTATGTGATATTTATATGCATTATACATCTGTTTTCTTTTAGAACACCTACAATAATAGTAGGGAGACACCACAATCCATGCTAAAGACCATTTACAGATGCAGAAAAATAGGTTATCATTGATGATTTATGCCAACATGGGGTCTTCCTACTTCACAGGGGAAGGCAAGAGATGGCCTTTTGTCTGCAAATATGGCAGCAAATTGTTGCAGATCTCAAATCCATGGGTGGCCATGGATGAAACTATGGACAGGTGTACCACAGGGCTACTGATATGATCACCTCTACCAGGAGGAGAGCAGCTGCATTAGGCCGTGACTTTTTGGTTAAAGGTGGAGGCCCTCCTACTTACCCACAGTGAGCAGTTCTTAGCAAACCTAAGAGACACAGACAGCTCCCAGGACAGTGCAATGCTACATGTGCTGGATGTGGGAATCAGTTTTATGGAGATACCAACCACGCCCCAAGAGGAGCTTCCAGGTAGTCCTTGTTATCGGAATAGTTGAATACTGTTGTATAGTTAAAGAATTTATTTGAATAAGTTAAATCTGTGTCACATGTATTTATTTGATTGGTGGGAAATTGAAGATTTCTACAGATATAAGCTTAGGTTGGAGTTGTTAGCCACACTCTTGTTTAAACAATTGCTTACTGCAATTATAAAGCAGCAATTGTATTAACACCTGTGTTACTGTTGATTGTGATGTTGTTGCCCTTTCCTCTTGCTTAACTGCTTTCAGGGCCATCAGACCTCTATGAATGTTTGCCTTCTGCAGTTGGTAAGCCAGTTAGTTTGATGTCAGTACTGCTGATCAATTTAAACAACTATTGTATTGTGTGATATTGACCTTAATGTATTTCTATGTTTCTTGTTTTTTATCACAGGTGAGTCTGATGGTGGCACTGTGGGCCCTGTGCCACCTGATGTCAGTGTCTCAGCAGACTCTAATGATAATGGTGGCCAACCTGAGACACAGTCAGGGAGCACAGAGGAAGAATCTAACACAGAGGTTGACATACCGTCATCCCATGCATTTGCACTGCACACAGGAAGTAGGCCTATGCCTATCCAGTCCACTGAGCCCACAGATATTGGACAGGTGGAGGATGAGGGCATTGCTCAGGGAATTGAGGTTACTATGGCTTCAGTGTCCATTGAGTCTGGCTGTAGTCAAAGTGTGGGCAAGGTGCCAAACAGGAGAATTGATAGGGGAACTCGGAGGGGGGGGGGTCTGCTGTTCCTACTTCACCTGGTGCAAGTGTTACTTCCCATGCAACTTGATGTATGTTTATGGTCATCATAGAGGCACAGGCATGTTCCCATAGGTGCTCCAGACAAATGCTTAGGTTTGTGGATGCAGCTCCAGTTGACATGTGTGACTGCCTCCACCATGTTGCTGATTCACTGGATCAGATGAATGACACATCGGAATGAGGGTGTCTGTGATGGACCGAGGGGAGTCTGTCATGGAATGAGCAGTATCTGTGATGGAACATCTGCGAAGAGTGGAATATCCTCCTAATGGGTGCAGGTCAGCCACAACATCTGCTGATTGCCAACATGGCCATGCCTGATCATGTTCCTATAGTGGCAGTACTTCCAATGTTCTGAGAGTAAGTTTGTTGTCCATACCCAGAAGTTGCAAGCCATAGGGTTGTTAATCTGGGTGTTCCCATGAAGGGAGGTCATCCAGCAGACAGCAATCATGCTCATTTTGCAGCACTGCATCTGAGCATGGTCCTGTACATCAACTTGGTAGTGCAACTCCTGAGAGAGCCAATTGTAGTGGTCGGGGATGACAATGATGAACTGCTACCTCTACCATGCATGTCTCATACCTGTCCAGCAAACGACAGAGCTAGTATCCAGCTTTGTTGTGTTCATGCACACACACTCACACACCAATTTCACCTAGAGGATCCTTATAGAAACCCACATTACAGTTATTTATTTTGCCTCACTGCCCATTTTTTTTTGTCCAAATGTCTGCCTACTTTTCCTTCATACTTACATGTACTCACACTAACCTCTTATGTCAACCTAGGATTCCTGCCCCCCCCCCACAACACCCAGTGCAAGTGATTTTAACTGTGCCATATCCCTGTGTTCTAACTTTCTGATTCAGGGATACAAAATCTGCATCTGAAGCTCAGGGTGCATAGCTAACTTACTGTTTACTACATCTGCATTGATGTTGTAGAAATGTTCAGTGTACCTGTAACTTATATTGCCCCTGGAAATTTAGAGAGCTGATAGCATCCACATGTCACAACTTTATAGTGAATGCTGTTGTAAGGGTTGTGAAGTGAGAAACTGCAATGTGCATCATTACTTTGTAACTTCTCTCTGTAATGGCCACCACACAACACCCTGTGCAAGTGAGGCTAACTGTGCCATATCCCTTTTTTCTATATTTTGGATTCAAGGAAACAAAGGCTTTCTATCTGGTGCTCAGGGCGCATAGCTAATTTCCTTCTTAGTATACCTGCATTTGTAGTGTTTAACCGGTCATTGTACATTTAACTTATATTGGCCTTGGAAAGTTCCACAGTTGATAGCATCAAAATGTCACAATGTTATAGTGGATGTTCTCGTGAGGGTTGTGAAGTAAGAAACTGCAATGTGTATAATTACTTTTTGACATGTCTCTTACAGGACTCACGTCAAAATGTATGGTGCACATCACAGGTCACACCATGATATTTTGATCTTAGGATTGCAGGATTGACAGCACAGCATTTTCTTTTCCCTACCTTAGTGTTCTCCATTTAAAGTTCTTATTTGTTGCCACTGTTTGCATCTGTGTCAGAGGGGGAACCACCAGCTGCTGTGGGTTTAGGCAGACATAGGTGTGCCCAGTATGCTCTTACATTGGCTAAATAACAACACATAGCACACCCACTCACCACCTAGGGGCCTAAAACCTTCCTCCTACTCACATACATATAGTAACATTGATGCCAGGCAACTCACACAACCTTTACCTCCACATGTATTGGTTGTGTACTGCTTGCATTAGACAGAGTCAGCCCTGAACTAACACTGTGGCAATTGCTGCATTTGCAAGGTAAGTCCTGAACCTTGAGTGTCTGTTTAATAATGTCATGGCATATCCTTGTGTTTCATCACTTGGTACAGTAAGTAAGTCAAAGGTGGGAGATTTGTACATAAATTACCTTAACATGACAGCAGAGACCTGTTTGACTTATATGCATCCATTAGCAACTAGTACTGATGATCACTGCATGCCCTTAGTTTAGCAGCATAAGTTTGTAATGGATGATCATTAAAGAGAGAAGTTAGAAAGTAATGAGACACATTGCAGTTTCTGACTTCACAGCCCTCACAAGATCAAACAGGCAGTATGCAAAACAAAGGCAGTGACAACAGCAACATATCTTTGTGCCATAGCAGTAACTCACTAACTCACCTTTGTGCCCCCAAGAGAACAGTCCATTCTGGTTTGTGCCATAACAGTAACTCACCTTTGCTCTCCCCAAAGGAACACTCTGTGCTTATTGGTGCCATAAAGTATCTCAGCTTTGCCCCCCCCTCAAAAGAACAGTGTAGCCTTGTATGTGCAGAACAGGAACTCACCATTGCCCCCCCCCCCACACCTGAAATAAAAGAGCAGTCTATGCTTGTTTTTGCCATCCAGCCTGTCCTTCACTTGTTGGCTACTGCACAATAATCTGTCACAATACCTCATTAACAAAACTGGAGTTCCCCAAGGATCCATTCTTGGACCAATACTTTTCAATGTTTGCATTAATAATCTTCCAAAGGCCTCACATCAAAGCACACTCATTCAATATGCTGACAATTCCACTATTATCTCCTCCCCCAATAACCTTCAACAACTCCTACAAATAACACACAATGCCTTTATCTCTACTGAGACCTGGCTAAATGATGCACAACTGCTACTTAATGCCCAGAAGACCAAAATGGTATTATTTACACAAAAAAAACACCCATACAAAACTTTAAAATACACTCACAAAACAGCACAGAGATAGAAATTGTATCACAAGCAAAGCTATTTTGTATCACCATAGATTATAAACCCTCTTTTAAACATCACATACTAAACACCATGAAAAAATTTTTAAGCTTGGTATTTTCTACAGACACAAGGATTTCATGGATAACCCCACCAGAAAAGCACTGGCTAATACATTCTTGCTCCCCTCCCTTCTTTATGGGGCCCCTATTCTTATTAATCTCCACATGTCTCTAAAGAATAAATTGGAACCATGCTACTATAAAATAGCTAAATTTGCTATTAACTTACCTTATAGTACACATCACTGTCATGCCCTCAATGAAATAAACTTGCTGGATTTCCCCCATTACCTTAGCTTTGTACAACTATCTCTAGCACACAAAATAATAGATAACCCAGACAGTTGCCCAGCATTAAAACCAGTCTTCCAACCATATACCCCATCCAGAAATCTCAGTTCCACAAACAGACAACTCGTAAGAGTATACAAACCTAACAAAAGACCTGGACGTAGTCTCTATTCCTACAACATTGCAAGACTTTAAAACACCTTATTCTCTAACATCACCATCCTAGATTGTTTCAAGACCTTCAAACTTATTCATAGAAACCACTTCCTTACAACTCATAACTGCCCTTGTCCCTCCTTCAGACACTAGCATGCTCTATTGCCATCTCAACACTATACATCTGATACTACCTACTATCCCACCTTCAGCTCTCACCTTTCATCCTTCCAAAGACTTACTTAATTTCTTCTTTTCTTCTAAGTCTATACCTTCATCCTTAGCCTGTACTTTTCACAGAATATCTGTCCATTTTCCCAAAAATATATCTACCCTTACTAACATTCCAAACCCTCGCATCACCTACTCTCCTTAAAACACTATCATTAATCATCCTAAACCTACTGTCATATCTATTCCTAATAACTCCTTACATTTTGCAATCTATAAAAATTTAACAAACTTATACTCATTTAATTGTACCCTCTAAAATTGTTGTCTAGAATTTCAGAATGTAAAACTGATATCCTTGCCATATATTAAGCTGCACAAAGTCCATAACTGTATGTATTATTGTACCAAATTTACACTGCATTATACTATTTTAAAATGCATCTGTGTATACACAATCTGTAAATTGTAATTATACCTGTACTTTATGTGGAACTTTCCTCCCTGGCCCTCTGCTGAAAATGGGATTCTGACCCAGCTGAATTTTCCTGGTCAACAAATGTCAATAAATAAATAATAAATACATATCACATTATTCCCAGTTAATATCCTCACACATTTTAAGGTCAGTGATATAGACTGTCTTACACACTGCATGCCTCTGAGTAGTGGTCAGATAACTGATGAATGACCAAGAAAGACAGAAAGATAAGTCAGGGCTGTATATTTTCAAGAAATAATCATAACAAGTTATGTGATCACTAAGTGCACTACATCAAATATATATATAATAAATATAATAAATATACAGATAACCGTTTATGCCTTTATATCAGTATACTTTCAGTTGCACTTGGTTGTGTGAGAAATTACTTCAGTTCTTTGCTTCAAAGCTGTTTGTGAGACAAAGAGGGATAAGGCACCTATCCTGTTCTCTGAAGGTGCATTGGAGTGAGAGTTGAAATCCAGACATGTGCAGACATATCTCATGTATACTAACATATTCTGCTGTGTATGTCATAGATTAATTTTTCTCATTACAACTATTTCTTCATTTTTTTTTAATTTTTAATTTTGGGAGGGGCAGTGTTTGCACCATGCGATGCTTAGCACAAATGGGTTTGGCTATGCTTTCCTAGTTGCACGAAGTGTGGCAGTGCACAAACTGGAAGAATGGACCACCCAGGTAGCAGACAGAACCCAGGCAGCCATAAATAGAAATTGGATGCATTCAATTAATAATAAACACATTGCTCTGCAGTGCACACCCTCGACCACTCTGTTTGCAGGATGGTAAGTGCTGCATGACAGTTTCAAATGTTGCAAAACAAAAAAGTGCACACCCCCAGTAAGTGCACTACCTGCATTTGCTGGGAAAATATCATTTTACATTGGTCTTGCTCTGTGGTAAGCATGGCAGACATTTGTGGAGAGGGGTTCAGATTCCATGCTCAATGATAGGTTGTCCATGAGTCCAAAGTATTTGTTGGACTCCTAGTGAATGAACATGTGTCCAGGTTATTGGAGAGGGACTATTGTGGCTGGGATTACAAGTCAGAGACATGGAACAGTCTTGCCTGGGCTTTGACCAGGGCTACCAATATCCCCCCACTGGTGAACAATGTAGACATCATTACAGTGGCCTCCAGAGGAGGAAGAGGGATACCCTCAAATACCGAATAGAGGAATGTAGGCCTGGGGGCAACCCACAGATGTGCAAGTATGAATTACAGAGACTACTTGTAAGAGTCAAAAGCTGAATATAGTCAGGACTGGTATTCATAATTATATTCTGTTCTGTTTTTTCCACAGCTGTCACAGACTGACAACTGAATGTGTGAACCCATGCTGTTAGATTAGCACAGATGAGAGAAGCATATGATATGTATGCAGGTGAAAAGTACTGTTACTGTAGCATTAAAAGTTTAAGATATTTTATTTGGGTTATTGTCTACTATTGTATCAAATTGAGGATGCATATCTCAACTGTAACAGCAAGTATCCATGCATTAGTCTGCAGGTCAAACCAGAAGTACAGTATCAGGCAGTAGTCAGTTGTTGTAAGTTCACATACCACACTTCCCAGTTATACAATATTGTTAATTTGTCATCAGTACTGTATGACACACTCAAACCTCTATAGCAATGGCACAAATGGCTTGCTTTAAACTGTAATCTGTATGACTGGAACTCACAAACTGTGCTGTATGATTGGTACTCACATATGTACAATATATGCACATATCAAGTGTTGATTGCTGCAGTCTGTAGTATAGTGTGCATCTGTTATGAGCTGGGTAGTCTTAAAAATAAAAAAGTTATTTGTTAAGAGTTGGTAGTCTCAAAAATAAAAGTAACAGAATAGAGTTAAATGATTCTATTAATGCATTGTATATCACATATGAAGTTGCTAATGTTTTCCCTTTTTTTCTCTAACTCCAACACTTATCTTCTCTGTTTTTTCCCCACAGCCCAGTGGGGTAGGCCTGCCCCACAGGATCTTCCTGCCCCTACTCCACCAGTTAGGGCACTGAGGCTCAGTACATCTGGGGCTCAACCAGGCAGCACTCCTCTGCTGCCCCTGCACTACCTGACCCCTCAGGTAGCTCTGTCCTGCAGGGTAGACCAGTGGTTCCCTTGGGAAGCAGTGGCAGAGGTGGTGAATTTATCACCTGGGTTGAACTGCCAGGGTTGTTGCACAGGATTGGCACCACACAGTTGGTTCACACCTACACCAGATGGACACACTGCTCTCCATCATTGTACTGAATAGCACAAGGAAACACAGATGTCTGACACTGCAGGCATTAGTGCAGTGAGGTGACAGTAATGACAGTCCAGTAGGAGATGACTTGATTCTCACTGTCACCCAACTTGACATTCATGGGTTTGCAATGTCCCCACCCTCACTGCAACCATGGTGTTCACCAACCTCTTGTATCCTTCATTGTTCCTGTGTCTTGTCTTATATGTCCTGTCTGTCTTGGTCAGGTAGGTTGGGTAGGAGAAGAAGCAATCACAGATAGACAGGACATAAAAGACAATTCACAGGGATGGTCACGGACACAGGAGGTGGGTGAACATAATGGTTGGGGTGAGCATGGAGACATTGAGGACTCATGAATGTCAAGCTGGGTGACAGTGAGAATCAAGTCCTTACTCACTCAGCTGTCATCACTGTCACCTCACTGAACTGCTGGCTGCAGTGCCTCATGTCTGCATCATCTTCTGGTATGTTGTATGAGGATGGGAAGCAGGTGCTCCAGCTGGTGTGCTGCCAGATTGTGTCACAGATGTGCTGGGCACAGGTGCTGTAGTCAGTGGAGTGGGGTCAGGATGATCCTTTGGAACAGGCCTGTCCCATTATTCTGTGGGGCAAACTGGGGTGAGAAAAAAGGATAACATTAGTAACTTCATATATGACATACAATGCACTGATACAATTATTTCACTCTATTCTATTAGCTTTACGTTTAAGACTACAAACTCCGAATAAATGTATTCATTAGTTTTAAGATGACACAGTTTTTAACAGATGCACACTATAGTACAGATTGCAGTAAGCAACCCTTGATGTGTGCATATATTGCACATATGCGTGTCCAAATTATACTGATTACAGTTTACAGCAGGCCATTTGTGCCACTGGTATAGACGTCTGAAGTTACATTGCAGTAATGATGAAAACTTAGTATTCTATATTTGGGAAGTGTGGTTTTTGATGCATGCTCACTGTTATTTGAGAAAATGAAACTGTTGCTTTTTGCTACAAACTAAGGCATGCATACTTTATTTTACAGCTGCAATATGCATACTCAGTTTGATACAACAGGATTAAATACCAAACAATGTTTTCAACTTTTAATGCTACAATTTGAGTACTGTTCTAATGCATACATACCACATGCTTCTCGCATCCTTGCCAATCATGCAGCATGGGTCCTCACATTAAGAGGTCTCTCTATAGCAGCTGTGAAAAAACAAAACAAAACAGAACAGTATACCATTATGAATACTGGTCTAGACTTTATTTAGCTTTTAACTCTTACAAGTAGTCACCGTAATTGATACTATTGATTGACAAATCTATGGAGTCTCCCTGTTCTAAACTTTCCAATCCAAAAGTCGAGGGTATCCCTCTTTCTCCTTTTGAGGTCATCAAAGTGGTGGCAATACTAATCTATGCTTCAGATTTGTATTCTGAGCCTAAATAGCCCATCTGCAATAACTGGGGCCCATGATACTAAACTAGGAGTCTAACAAAGACTTTGGACTCCTGGACACCCTACCTCTGTGCTCGGAAGCACGCTCACTCACTAGAAACACCAGATACGACTACCAGGGATTAAGCTCAATGTAAAATGAGATTTTCCAGCCAAATGCACTTTATATCCTGCTGTTTTGCTGACAATTCCAGTTATTGCTTACTTGCTGGATGTGTGCACAGTGTTTGAAAATGTTGCACGATACTTACAATTGGACAAACATGGTGGCCAGATTCCCTGCTTCCAATATTTCCACTATGTGGCACATCACTCAAACAGTAGCAAAAAAAATTTTAAATGAAGAAAATTGAAGAATGGGAAAAGCAAATGCCATTCTTCATACTATGCTTTGGCAGAATCACTGCTGTCTGTGTCATAGCTCTCAAACTTCCATCTCCAAAAAGAGGATGAGTAGCCTTCATAATGTGGTAAAAATGGGCAATATTTGGAAAACATGCTAATGGCTTATTAACAGCATAAAGTAATGTAGACCTTCATGCAACGTGAACTATTTTAGACCCAAAATGAGGTATGTGAGAGGCCAGCAATGATACACAGAAATACTAAGTCTCGTAAGAGGTTTTGCAGCCAGAGAGACTGCTGTGAGCTGAAAAACCTTGCTTATGTGTGCTGCATCTCATTATTATGCATGGAGCAATGCCATAAGATGAGTAACACCGTGTCTGTGGTAACACTCCGTGTAGCCTCTGCATGAATCCTACATGGAGTTTGAATCCTGGGTGGTGGATTTATTTTCTTGTGGATTGACTGACTTAACATTTTTATAGTCCATGGAATTTGAAAAAGTCTTCTCAAACACCATAGCTCATAAGCACTGAATTTCTATCCCACCTATAGTTCAGTATCCATAATCACATAATAGAAAACCATAGTTTTATCTAAATGGACCATTATTTTTTTTCAATAAAATTCTATTGGTTATACAAAATTCAAAATACAATAAGAACAAACATTTAACAAGGCCAAACATACAATCATCAACAAAAATAAAACGCATTTTCTTTAAACTATTACAACAATGTTCTCCCTATACTATATACTAAATAATGTATATATGATATAAACATTCTGCCGGATTTAATAAACTCCATGTAGGGGGTCTATATTCCCATGTCGACAGGGCTGTTCATCAAACACTATTACGTCGACACATATAATTTTTTTTCCCAGGGAAAAAAATCGCTGGGCGAACAACAAACAAACTGATCTGACAGACAAAATAAAGTGGGGGGCTTTGCACCCTACACCCCCCCCACTTAAACATACCAACTCCAAGATCACACTACAGTGGATGAAATGGCAAATTCATGACAACAACCCAGTGATTTTTTTTATCCCTGGGAAAAACAATCGCTATTGCGGCCATTTGAAATTTTAACATTTTGTTCTATACGTGTTGACGTAAGGGCATTTGATGAACAGCCCTGTCGACATGGGAATATAGACCCCATGTAGGAATAGTGTAATTCCTACATGGCATGTATGGTGGCAGTGTCTGCAGCTCCCCCAAGGCAGCACCTTACATATTAATGAAGGCATGCTACTGAGGGAGAGCCATGTACATGGTTGCTGAATCAGTAACAGGGGTGTGTTACAGTGCTCGCAGATATGTAACACATCCCCTGCACTGTGACAGTGCTGTATGGCACTAAAACAAGAAATAAAGTCTCCTTGGACACTTATATATACAGTAGTTTAGTTATTTCACACAGGGGGGGTGTTACAGTGTCTGTAACACAAACCAGCACTGTCAAAGTGCTGTACAGCACTTAAAGATTAAAGAAAATGTTCTCAGACACTTATGAAGTTTTTATTCATTTATGTCACACAGGAGGTGTGTTACAGTGTCTGGAACACACCCCTTGTACTGTCAGAGTGCCGTATGGCACGGAAAGTAAATGTCCAAATGTGTTTTTTTTTCTGTCACGTATATATAATCATATATATATATATATATATATATATATATATATATATATATATATATATATATGTGTGTATATATATATATATTTTTTTTTTTATTTCAACTTTAAGCATAGCTCAACATGTTTGTGTGGTATTGCTCAGCAGTGCTTAAATGTAAAGAAAAGCTATATAGAAATGTATAGCTGAAATCTGCACAGATGACTTTTAGATGAATGGTTTGAGCTGTGGCTTTGTGTGCAGTAGGTTCATGGTTTGAATACCACAACAGGCCATTCAGCTTTTACATCAAAAAGCATTTCTATTTATATGTCTATTATTGTTGCCCTAGTTATTGATATTTTTCAACCAGATTGGTGCAGTTGGTCCAGAATCCCAGTGTCAGTGGATAAATGAGGTGAAAAGCCCCAGTTAAACACAAGTGTACAATACAGTTCAGTCACACACCAAGGTACAGTAATTAAAGTAAAATGCAAACACATTACAATAAAGTATCACTAATGAGTAATTGATGTCAATATATATTTATGTTATCATGTAGAACTCTTGTTTGCCTTTAGCTAAACCATGCTAAGCAGTGCTGAGCCAAGCTAAGCAATGCTTAAACAGGACCTGTCTGAGCAATACTTTGCAACACTTAGCTCCACGTACCCAGTTTGAGCATTGCTAAGCAGTCCCATTCTAAGTAATCCTCAACTGAGCTATGCAGAATTGTGCACTGTTAAGCACTGCTAACTCCTTACCACTTTAAGCACTCCTCAACAAAGCTTAGTGAGTTTGTACACTGTTGAGCTGTGCTCAACATTTTTGAAAATGGTCCAATGGTGGCAAAGGGCAGGAAAATAGCCATATTTAAGCTGCACAGGTGGGAATGCAGGCAGAACCTGTTGGAGTTTGACCCATGCAGGAACTATGGCAGGAATTGGAGAGGGAGTAGAGTTCTGAGCACAGTGCTGGGGCACTTTGGAGTCCAGTATTATGGATGGGCTCCTTGCTGAATACCGTGATGGCAGACTGCTGGATGGCCAGTATCAGGGCTGTCAATACATGGCATGTGGCTTCACCAGTGCCACTGGAATTCCCCATACTGGTGAGCAGCTGCATCATCATTATGATGACCTGAAGTGGAGAAAGTGGGAGCTCTTGGCACAATGGATCCAAGATGCTCAGGATGGGAATGCCCTAGTAGTTTGTAAGTATATGAACCCTCACTTTACCATATTCTAGCATGAATATGTGATAAGCAGGTATGCATAATTGTATCTTTCCCCCTGCAGCTGCAGAGGAGAGGACTTGTAACATGGAGGCCCACATGGGGTGCCTGCTGAGGCTGTACCAAAAGTGTGGAGAGTACAGATCTATCTTGCAACATATAGTACAATAAATAAGAAAGAGTACATTGTTTACTGCCATTAGATATAGTGGGTTCTGAGTGTACTGCAATAAAATATGTTCCAGACCCACATTGATATAAGTGAGTAATGCCAGGTACTGTGCAATTCAGATGAAGGTATCAAACAAGCTACTATTGATGAAAGAAAGCTAATACTGTAGTAATATTGTGTAGGAATGTCATAAGCATATACTGTAAGAATACTAAGCATCTTGTAAAAAAGTACACTTATTGAAACCATGAATGTAATAACTGACATTCATTTATCATCTACCGGGTATCTAGTACAACTGCATTCTGAGTTTTTAATTTAATAAACCACTGTGTCATGTCACCCTCAATAAATTTATTCCCACCACCTGTTGTGTTTATGCTGGTCTGTTGTTAACAAAATACAATTGTACAGGTGCTCCACAGAAAATATGGCTATGACACAATGAATTGAGTGAAGTTTTGCTGATAAAGAAGTTTTATGCTAAATTGTAGATGTGGACGTGTAAAACAAGATACAATGCAATTTGATATATGTTCTACACTAAGATCTAAGCCTTGAATAGTAATGTGTAATGTATTATAGTGTGTTCCCCTCTGGATTGTCTTCTGTTAACCTTTGCATTTCAGCTCTATGTATTCCTGAATGTAGGTATGCTGATGTAGGCAAGTATGAGACTGCAATAGGTAGAGACTGCAACTATATGATGTGCAAATGTATATTGGTCGGGTATGCAACCCAGCACCCTCCTATGATCTATACAGATCACATGTATTTACATCCACTAGGGGGTTGTGTGTACACCTGCATTCCAAGTATTAATACACAATTCACCAGCTATCTCTGACATGAATGAATCTCATGCATGTATGTGCAACTGTCACTGCAGTCTTCTGTGACACTCTACTGATATTACCAGGACAGAGTTTGTAACCAAGTGAGTTTTAGGCACAAATCAGTCAAACAGTCCACCACAGTGGCCCAGTAGCTCAGTGTGATAAGAAATGGATATGTTGTCTGTTTTTGCACACACAGACCAGGGTTTGAATCCAGGGACTGGAACTAACATATATTTGCAGTTACAGACAAGTAGTCTTGCCTATTTGTAGAAACTGTCATGCACTTGTAACAGATTTTTTCTCCACTGGGCTTACAGGTAAAGAAATGTTTGTAGTAGCTATATGAAGAGTATACTAATAAACAGTATCCAGATGTACTAGTGTGTGTAAACAGCAGAGCTCAGCAAGCTGATACCACTCCATTTAATAAAATGTCAGGTAGTAGAGTAGTATTCCAATTGAATTAGACCACTGAAATGTTCTACTGTTGGTACGGCTGAATGCCAGGTGTGTGTGTGAATGTGTGCCAATAATCCAAACCCATGCCTACAAATTACAGCAGGTTAGGTATATACACCATGTACTGTGCCTAGTGTATGTCTCTCAAGTGTCACGCTGTCACAGCTAATGATCACTGTTGCCATCAACCTTGGACACAGATATAATCCCAATTGAAGTATATCAGTAGCACACTCACACAACATCAGTGCAGGGTACACCTTGTTATTCATATATGTTACCCTGACATGTACAAGTCCCCTGTTGTTATGTACCTATAGTTCTTACAGCTGGACCCATAACATTCCATGTCAACAGCTTGAGAGGGATGTACGTGTTACTGAAGCATTAGGGCACATGTAGATGTAAAGTAAGGGCAGACCTGTAGAGTATTGAGCAGTACTGTTGTAAAAAATATAGCATATACAGTTGTTAATGGAATGTGTTTCTCTCCCAACCCTTATCTGCACCACAAATTATTATTGTTCCCTAGCTGCCTTTCATAATGTTTTCCTCCTGCTTGCCCCATTTCACCACTTTCCTCTCACCCCTTTATCTTTTCTTTTTTGGAAATAGCGTGGGTTTAAGTGGGGATAAACAACTCTAAGTGAAGCTAAGTGGACATAAGTGCTGCTTGGCATCATGGCACATCATGCAAAACTGACTGCGTACGTTTATAAGAGCAATATTTCATAACTGTCCCTATTTGTGGGCTTTTGCCACACATTTCTTTATGGCTTTGTACAGATTACTTGCTGTGAGAGGCTGAGAGGTGTGTATGAGACTCCAGCCTTGACATCCATGCATGTGACCTATAACTTAGTCCCCCACATATACTGCAGTGAGTTCTGCCACCTTGGAGACTACTGCATATTCTAGGGCAGTCAGTATTTGGCAGACATTTACTGTTGTCCCACTTAGCTGTCAGTTGTCTGCTGCTATCCCAGTAGCCCACCCCATTCCCTTGCATAGATGCAGCAATACCATAGATATGCTTCCACAGTCTACTACTCAATTCATTTGTTGTTAGGAAGAGTGACTTAGCTTATGCCTGCAGCAGTTGTGAGGACAGTGCTTCAAGGCTGACTCTGTCGCATGCATGCAGTACACAGCCTATACATGATAAAATACAGGTAGTGTGATGTATGTGGCATCCTTTTTACTGTGTGTGTGAGTCAGAGTAAGGTGTCAGTCCCTGGGTCCCTAGGGTGTCAGTGTATGTGCTATGAGTTGCCTCTTTGCCAAGGCCAGGGTGTACTGGGCATGCCTACTTCTGCCTACCACTGTGCCTGTGGGGTCCTTGGTAATGGTGGGCAGCTGTTTGTCTCTTCCCTGCGATGTTCTTGCTGCAGCTGTTTCCACAGGATCATATCGTGTAGCATGGCAGATACTATGAGCATGTGTGCACATGTGGCTGGAGAGTACTGCAGGTCTCCACCAGATATGTCAAGGCAGTGGAACCATGACTTGAGTAGCCCAAACACATGCTCTGCAATGTTCCTAGTTTGTGCCTGTTCCTCATTATGGCATTCTTCTGTGTGTGTGTGTGTGTGTGTGTGTGTGTGTGTGTGTGTGTGTGTGTGTGTGTGTGTGTGTGCATTTCTTATGGTTGTCATCATCCATGGTTCCAGTGCATAGCCAGTATCCCCCACTAGATGTCTGCACAGGATGTCCCCCTGGAAAATGCCTGGTACAGCTGTGATGCATGCCAGATGTGGAAGTTGTGATAACAGCCAGGCCTGCTAGCACACACATTGATGATAATCCACCACATGAAAAAACAAATACCCAATGGGTAGTAAACTTGTAAAAACAAAAATGAACCACGAACAACAGTGTAAATCCGATAGCCTTTTAATGCTGCTCCACATACTAAGCGCTTTCACCATAAATCAATGGCATCATCAGAGTGAATGGTAGCTGTTCACAAACTCCTTACATATGCTTCTCAATCACTTGTTAATCAATTAAGAATGAAGCACAATCATCTTAAAGCTAAACTACATGCAAAAAAGAAGAACCATACATAAAATACAATTGCAACCCACAGATACAAATCTTATACTAAATATAAAAAATAAAAGACTCAAATATTTAAAGTGTTTCCACCTAATGTAAATACACTAAAATAAATCCACAACAATATAAATAAAAACCACCTATCTAAATTTTAGTGGCTCAGTGTTTAAAAACTGGCCCTATAGAAATAAAATCATTCAACCCAGGTGCTGTTGTTGCATTTAAAATGACCTGCCATTTATATTCCAAAAGTTCCACTTTTAGTTTTTCATTGCCACCCCTTTCATTATGCAACACCCTATCAATTGCAAAAAATAAAAATTTCTTAAAGTTGGTACATGCAACACTGTGCATATATAGAGCATATATAGAGCATTGTGAGGGTCTCGGTCACTAAAAGTGGAGCATTGAAAGCATTAAAAGGCTATCAGATTTACACTGTTGTTCATGGTTCATTTTTGTTTTTACAAGTTTACTACCCATTGGGTATTTGTTTTTTCATGTGGTGGATTCGTGAGTTTGAACTCGTTCACAGTTTACGTTCGTGGTCTTTAGGATTGGTGTTTATTTGCAATGGTTATAATGCTAGAAAATTAATGGAAGCAGCTGTTATTGAATTGACTGCTTCTGTCAGGAAATTGACGGCTTTTTTAAATTCAAAGGATATTTCACGCAACCCACAAGTGACACTAATTGATTTGCAGTTAGAACTGTTTACACTTCATTCACTGCCAGCCCTTGAGGAGGTGAACAATGTAGATGGCGATGCTAACACTAATGGAAGTGGCAGCAGTCGGCCCGTTGGTAAAGACATCAAACAATGGCTTCAGTAAGCCAATGTGCACTTCTCGGCCCCAAATGAGGAGGGAAGGACAACTCTAACTGTTAAACAACAGCTGGACCACTTTGAGGGTGTGTGTCAGAAGTTTAGAGGCCTGCAACTTGATAACGCCTTCCTAACAAAATCTACAGCACTAAAACAAGTACTGAAAGGACTTAGAGTTTGGAAATTACAGAATGATATTGAAGAGGGGTCGCAGGCCTACGAAGAACTGGTGGACTTGTTTGACAGAATGGGGCTACAAATGATGGAGATTATTATTAAAAATAACCAAAGTAAGTTGTTGGCACTTGAAAAAGAAGTTGCTTCTCTTAATGAAAGCATTGTCAATGATCTACTGTTTTTTCAACATGTTAAAGGGTATCAAAATGTTTTGACTAATTTGGAAAAAATATGTGGACAAAAGTGTAAAAATTAAAATAAAAAAATTATCTAGGGACATGAAGGAATATAAGAACAACATGGCCTATTCTTTTCGTAAGAACAAGGTAGAGGAGAATAATGTTAGACGGGATTAACGGACACATGTAAACAATCTAAACGGCGACCACGATGAATGTGAATTTGTGGAGGATGATATAGATACAGAGCAGCAATGTTTTTTAGATCGATCCCCACAGTTAAGGAGATCAGAACATTTACAAAACAAAAGGGAAGGGGTGCATCAAAATCAGTATTATGCTGCAGAATAGCAGCAACAACCAAAGTAGTAGAGGAACAACTATCAGAAGAAGGGCTAGTGGTCCAACAACAAGAAGAGATATTGATTGTTGATAATAACATGGACATTTCCATTATTGACAATAATTTGTCGTGTGTATTAGATGATCCATTGTGGACTTCTGGAAATTGTATGCCCATTTGTAAGGTTTTTACAAAGTCTGGATTTAACATATATAATTTTAGTGCCATTGATATAAAAGAAGCTCACCATGACCTTTTGAGTAAGGGTTTTTCATTTGTTCCAGAATATAATTTCAATGCTGTTGATGTTTATTCTACTATAAGGTTATATACTAGACAGTTAAATTTTGCTCTTTTTTCAAAGATCGAATTGATGTAACAAATAATTTGACATTTGGTGGTTTAACTAGAAAGAGTACATTTATACCACCATCCAATAGTGATGTTGCAATGTTTGAAAAAATGTGTATTGGAGGGGTTCGCAATGCTATTAAAGTGAAACAAAATGCTCATTATGTCGACAATTTAACCAGGGATGAAAGGAATGCATTGGTTAAATTGGCAGGTTGTAATGAACTTAGAGTTATGAAGCCCGATGAGGGGGGAGGGGCAGTCATTATGTCACAGTTTGATTATATTGCTAAAATGCAAGACATACTTGACAACCCCACAACTTATTTACGGGTTTCTCGGAACAAATTGAATATAGCCTACCATAAGATAGATTTATTCCTTTTAGATGCGTTATACCAAGGGGCAATAAATTGTGAAGAGTATAATTTTTTGAATGTGGAACACCCTGTCACCCCCACTGTGTTTAGTATCCCTAAAATCCACAAAAGTCTTAACAAACCTCCATTTAGAGCTATACTGTCATCCAAGGGTTCAAAGACTGAACCCATGGCAGCGGTTGTGGACAAAGGCACACAGCGGGTGGTGGCTGGGGTTCAACACATTTTGAAAGATTCTTGGCTCTGGCTACAAAGGTTGAATACAATAAAATGATGATATGGAGTGGTCATTTTTAACTATTGATATAGTCAACCTGTTCACAGTTACACCACATGGGGATGGTATAAATTACTTTACACAAAGTTTAGTGAAAAGTTGACATTTAGGTAGTGACAAAATAAATTTATTGGTATAATTTGTAGATATGGAACTTAAAAATAATTTTTTGTCCTTTGAAGGGGAAATTTTTCATCAAGTTTCAGGTGTGGCCATGGGGGCAAAATGTGCCCTTAGTTTTGCCAACTTGGTTTTGCTCCAATGGGAGGAAGAATTTGTTCTTAATTCATCATTTAAAGAAAAAAATTGTCCTTTACAATTGATTTTTGGATGACGTCCTAGTACTTTGGAGGGGTAATTATGGAGAAGCTAGGTTATTTGTAGAATACCTTAATACTGCAATACCCTTCTTCAAATTTACCAGTAAGTGGGACAACCAAACAATTGAATTCTTGGACATCAGGTTAACAAAACTTCTGAAGGGCTTGAGAGCAATATATTCAAGAAGGAAACACATATCAATTAATTGCTCCACTACAACAGTTGTCATCCCCCACATCAGCGTAGGGGTATTTTTTTTTTTTTTGCCCAGGGTATATTTATTTATTTCACATTTGTTAACCGGGTTAGTCCAACTGGTTAATAAATTACCCATTTTCAGTGGATACCCGAGGGAAAAGCCCCAAACAAAACATACAAATGCATACAAATAGAGACAAGTTAAAAATATAAAGAGCAAAACAAACTTATGGATACAATGGATAAGAAAAATAAATATAATCCAAAGAATAGTACATAGCTATATACAAGGTCAGAAGAATGAAAGTGAAAAAGAAGACAGAAGTAGAGGAGGAATTAAGTGATCTAGAGGGAGGAGAAAAAAAGAAGAGTAGTAGGATAAAGTAAATTATATAAAGAGGGAGGGTATAGAAAGAAAAGCAGATGGAGTGTTTATAAAGTATTTTACCTATGTTAATATTGGGTTTATAGACTTGTAGAAAGAGTTTATAAGAGCTGCGCAGGAATCGGGGAGGGGTGTACCAGGAGATCAGGTTGGACAGAGATAGACAGTCAGAGTTAGAATTAAGAATTCGGAAAGCTTGGATCAACTGACATTTGGTCAGAAGGTGTGGGAATTTGAGCCAATGTAGTTTTTTTGAGAGCAGAACAGTTATAAGCAATTTTGTTATAAGTTTAGTCAAGTTTTGCCAGCAGGTTATATTGTAAATTGGAAAATAGAGGGGAGCCATAGAGGAGGGCGGGGAGGAGATAGGATTGGGCTAGCAGTAGTTTAAAGTTGGAGGTCAGGAATTTGCTGTTTCTATATAAAATGCCCAGTTCTTGGTGTGTTTTCTTTATAGAATGAAGTATGTGGAAGTCTAGTTTGAGCTGGTCATCAATGATGACACCTAGGAGTTTAGTGTATAAATCTGGTGATATGATGGTGCCATTTAGTGAGGATACGATAAAGGTGGATTTGTGATGGGCAAGAGCTTTAGGTAGGAATAGGAAGAGCTTAGTTTTAGAGGGGTTCAGGATAGGTTTTTGTAAAGGGTCAAGTGGTCAGGCTGTCAAGTGACAATCAAGTTTTGAAACAAGAGTTATATACATTGATAGGGATGTTTCTTGATAGAGGTTATCCCTTAAAAATGTTGACTAAAATACATAACAAGGTACTAAGTAAGAGAGATACTACTTTTTCATCTATACTTAAGGGGAACAACATAGAATTTGAGAGAACAGTTAATAACCATAGTATTTCAGATTCAAGGGCATTGGTCCTTAAATACAACAATCCAATACATGGGATAGTGGATTCCATACGTACAGCGTGGGATCTATGTTTTGACTGTGAATTGAAACGTGTTCTAGGCCGTCTTCCTAAAGTAGTTTTCTCTAGGGGGAGAAATATAAAGGGGTTCTTAGAAGGACATAGGCCCGGATACACCCTTTCCAAAATGAATAAATGTGGGGCTTGCAAGTCTTGTAGATTTACTAATGATGGACATTATGTAAGTGTCCCAAGTTACAACAGGATTATCTCATGTCCAGAAGGGTTAATTGTAACACTCAGAGGGTGGTGTACTTATCTACATGTATCAGCTGTAGTGCATTTTACATAGGTAAAACTATACATAGGCTGAGAGACTGGATAGTTGAACATCTTAGGGCCATTAGAAACCGAGACCCTCACAATGCTCTATATATGCACAGTATTGTATGTACCAACTTTAAGAGATTTTTATTTTTTGTAATTGACAGGGTGTTGCATAATGAAAGGGGTGGTGATGAAAAACTAAAAGTGAAACTTTTGGAATATAAGTGGCAGGTCATTTTAAATGCAACAACAGCACCTGGGTTGAATGATTTTATTTCTATAGGGCCGATTTTGAAACATTGAGCCACTAAAATTTAGATATGTGGTTGTTATTTACATTGTTGTGGATTTATTTTAGTGTATTTACATTAGGTGGAAACACTTTAAATATCTGAGTCTTTTCCTTTTTATATTTAATATAAGATTTCTATCTGTGGGTTGCAATTGTATTTTATGTATGTTTCTTCTTTTTTGTATGTAGTTTAGCTTTAAGATGATTGTGCTTCATTCTTAATTGAATAACAAGTGATTGAGAAGTGCATGTAAGTAGTTTGTGAACAGCTACCATTCACTCTGATGATACCATTGATTTACGGTGAAAGTGCTTAGTGTGTGGGAGCAGCATTAAAAGGCTATTGGATTTACACTGGTGTTTGTGGTTCATTTTTGTTTTTACATTGATGATAATGCCCTTGGGCATTGCACATGACCTGGCAGTTGATGGAGTGATACCCCTTGCGGTTGACGTAGACTCTACCCTCCTCACTGGGTGATGCTTTGATGTACACATGAGTGCAGTCTATGGTACCAGGTACCTCTGGGTAGTGTGCTATATGGTGGAAGAGAAGCATATTGATGGTCCTCTCCTCAGGGGTGTTGGGGAAATTAATGTGCTCACTGGCATGTGTTAGCATGACATCCAGGAACTGGTGAAGTACCCTGGATGCGGAAGCCTGTGAGACACCCATGATTTCCCCAGTAGGTCTTTGGAAAGGGGTCTAAATTATAACATCGAAGTCTTACAACTTCAAATGTTATAATATCGAACCCAGTAGAATGAAACACCAGAAAACCGAACAGTCAGAATAGCAAATTTTTTCCCAGGGAAAAAATTTGTTGTTCCGACAAACATACACACAACACAAGCACACCAAAATAAATAATCCACACACACACACACACACACACACACACACACACACACACACACACACACACACACACACACACACTTCACAAAACCCTACACTAAACCATGCATACACCACTAGCTATCTACTTACCATAACCCAACCCTAACCCTAAGGTCCATCACTATTGCACACTCACCTTACCCTCTCCCTAACCCTAACTCACCTACCCCACCCTAACCCTCACGTCCACACAATCGCACACTTACCTGACCCATGCCCTTACCCTAACTCACCTAACCCGCGCCCAATCTCACACTCACCTTTGTTCGCACTCTTACCTTAACCCGGTCCGTAACCTTCACTCCAAAGTCGAGGAAATAGCGAAGCTGCAGAAATGGCCCATTGAATACTCTCCCTAGGAAAGTATTGGTGTTCTACAGCTTCGCTATTTCCAGCATTCGCTCTACTGGGTTCAATATTATAACATTCGGAGTTGTAAGACTTCAATTTTATAATATAGACCCTTTAGAAAGTACCTATAGCTAGTATTCTTAAGGCTACACATACCTTGGTTTCCACTGGGATGGGTTCCCTTCTGTTGGATCTGGGTCTGAGGTGAGGGCAGCAGAGCTCAGTGAGTTCCTGTAGTATGTCCTTATCCACCCTGTAATGCTCTACTATCTCCAGCACATTTATCCACTGAAAGGTTACCCTGGGTCTCCTCCTCAGTCTGGGCTGATTGTCAGCATCATCATCATCACTGACCTTAGCCTGTAGAATGTAGAGATGTAGCAAAGCAGCAGCAGCCCCTATCATTTTTATCCATTAAAATTCCAAGTGTGTACTCCAATGGTGCAGAGTATGTGGGAAAAAATCAGATTGAACAGTGTCTGCATACTTTATACTGGTGTGCTGCAGATACAGCCTGTGTGATTGGCTGACTATGATACATTCCACCATCCAGCTGTATTACTGAGGGGTTTCAATGGGCCAGTATGAGTGGCAGAGGGTTTAGTAGTCATTTATAGTTGATTGGCTTTTCTAAGCTATTTCCTTTTATTTATTTATTTTTTTCAATTTCCTCCAGTTTTAAGCCTAGCGCTGTGCTGTGCCAACCTGCGGCTCCAGTGTAAACATTGCTCAGCAGATTTGACCCTTCCCCGTACATGAGCATGCTTAACTTTTCTTTAACCTGCTAAAATACACACAGAAGGGCACAGTATAGCAGAGCCATCCAGGCATGCCCCCTCTGCTTAGCTGTGCCTTTCTGAGAGCAAATAGGAGCTGCTAAGCTCCAATGTGCTTATCCATACAGTGACACACCTCCTTTTTATGTCAGTTGTCTCTTCGGCCTACACTACTACTACGGTTCTAGCCCTTACAGAGTTAGTACCTGCGGACACAGTGGCCCATTTTGCTATTCAATAAACTTAGCTCATTTACATATACCTAATTGCATATACCCTAGATACTGCACTACATCAGAGCCTATGTCCTTAGCAACCACTATAACCTGCCATTGTATGACTCTGCATGCTGGCCAGTTTAATGGGAAAATTCAATATAGCTTTAAATGTCATATTTTACAATTTATTTTTTTTTTTTTGCAAACTAGCATGTTTGAGCATTGCTGTGCACTGCTCATATGAGGCATATGTGATAAAAAAGTTTTATTTTTTATACATTGCAATACTTTTTTACATCACTGGCCATAGTTTTGGCCATTTGCATGGCTACTGCACATTATACAACTCTTTATTTGAGCACTTGCAGCCTCTGTTTAAATTCTATCTTCCGGTATACAGTTAGCAACCGCGTACATTTTGTTGCCTTATACTGCACCTACACAGGTGTCTTTATGCCTCTTGCATCACAAAATCACATCATTTGCATGGGTTTTGAAAGCAAATGAGGTGATTTTCATTCCACAGACATCTCTGTATCCGAACAGTGTCGGGATTCTCATGCATGCCCTGAGCCTTGTTTCCTGGATTGCTCAGTGGCCATGTTCTGTGTTCCAGCCTTACCACTATTCCTACATGGAATTTGGCTCCATGTAAGGTTTATTGAATTACCCCCAATGTGCGTCTAGACTTTATATGTTAATTGTCAAAACCTTTACACTTAACATATATTAAACTTAACTACTCAAAAAGTTTAATATAATAAGAAAATCAGATAAATATATACAGAAGTGTAAAATTATTAACTCATTGTTTTAAGATTTTAGAAATCTTGGGCTAAAACTTAAGTTTTCAATAAATGCCCATTTTTTTAATTAAATCAAAATCTGTTGATAAACAGATCTGTTTTAAAAATCTGATTTCTTTGCTTTTTAATATGTTATCTTGCCATAGATTTCATCCCAAAACAAAATTGTCTTTTAATTTTGTCTTGATTTTATCACCATCTGCAGAAATTCCTTAGCTGTGATAAATAATGCCTGTCACTGACCCCAATTTTATCCCTTTTATTTAAAAATAGTTGATATGGCTAGACAATATCATCTTTTGTCATGATGAGTGGCAAACCATCTTTTCTTCTTTCCCCATTTCCATTCATCAACAGGGACTTTAGTTACTTCTCATGTTCAGTCACCAGAGTAGTATTATTTACATATCTGAATTTATATTTTCTCCAGTAAAGTTTGATTTCAATATCTGATACATCTTGCACAGCATTTTTTTTATGATGCATTCGTGTAGAAGTTAAATAAGAAAGGTGAACATATACAGTCTTGGTTCATTCCTTTCCCAGTCCTGAGCCAGTCAATTATTCTATTGTTAGTCTGCATACAAGTTCCTCAGGAGGCAAATAAGGAGAGCCTATATGCACACTTCTTGAAGATCTTGCCAGAGTTTGTTATGATCCACAGAATCAAGGGCTTTAGACTAGTCAATAAATCAGAAGTAAATAATTTTCTGGAAGTTATTTGCTTCATTATCCAATGGCCAATGATAACTTGCTCTCTAGTGCTTCTGTCCTTTCTAAAACCAGCTTGTACAACTGGAAGTTCTAACTCCATGTATTACCTTGATCTAGTTTGCATGGTTTTGTGCATCACTTTGCCAGCCTGTGAAACAAGTGCAATAGGTCAATAATCTGAGCATTTTTAGCACTACTCCTTTTTGGATTGAAATATGCATTGACCTTTTCAATACACTGGTGACTTTTTTTTACTTTCCAAATCTGCTGGCAAAATGTGAGAAGGGTCTCTCTTGTATATTTAACTTAATACAAAAAGCTTCAATAGACAGTGCTGTGCTAGAACCTGAGGGTAAGTGTTCTTAGAAATGTCAGATAATGTAAGAGAAGTATCTGAGAAAAAAATTAATACTCAAATGATGGAAATGTAGCAGGTAGCTTCCATTAAAACCAAGGAGTTGCATTAATGGCTGTATAAACAACAGAACAATATCAGCTAATCCAGCTAGAATTACAACCATTATATAAAAAAAAATAAATACATAAATAATAATAAGTCAGTTGTATCAGTACATAGTTCGGCTGGAGAATGAAGTTTCTTTACTGTAAAATAAGAAGAGGGGTAATATTCATCTATCAGGCATTCCTTAATCTGTGCAAGAATAGGATCCATCCATTCATCTGCAACACCTTTTTACCATTTTTGCACATAGAATTGGGGTATCAGTTCAACAATGACAATCATCTAGAGCCAAGGTTTACACTGTCAGGTGGCTAGCCCTGCTGCAGTAATTTTCCCACACCAAACGCTCACATGAACACTCATACCTATGCCCAATTTAGTGTGTCCAATTGACCTACTGCATGTCTTTGGAATGTGGGAGGAAATCAGAGAACCCGGTGGAAACCCACGTAAAAACTAGGAGGACGTGCTAACCATACCAATGGCAACCCAGCTGAGAATTAAACCAGTGAACCTCTTGCTGTGAGACAACTTTGCTATCCACTGTGCCACTGTGAGAAAAGGATCTGCTGACTTATTCTGCAACATTTTTTGTCCCTGCTGTAAATGATCCAATGGATATGGACTGTGAGGTAGACCATATCCATCAGGTGGATATTGCTAGACAACCTAGACAAGTGATTGCCAAACTTCATATTTAGTCCACCAAAGAATGTGTTTGAAGTAATACTTATTCATTTCATAGTGCAGAAACAGAAGTGCTGAGTGCCCAAGCATTTCAGGAGTATTCCAGCACCCTTGTTTAAAACAACAGCCCTTCAATGATGTCCAGAGAGACTTAAAGAACAGGGGGGCTTGATTCTTGGTTAGTTTATCAAATGGAGCTGGTGATAATAGTTGGTGGCCACACACTGTACTTCACCAATTCGACAGATGTGGAATTTTTGCTGCAATATTTTCAGGTTTCAAAGTTGATTGTCCTGCAACATGGATCAGGAGGGCCGGAAGAAGAAGTTATTGATGCAGAAGGAGTAGTGCATAATGAGAAACCATCCCTTTCTGAGATGGACTGTTGTATCAATATGCAAAGTGGGATGGAGAGTGTGACCTTCCATGGAAACATCTGAGAAATGGAGCATTGCTTCTAAATGGGGAAGGAAAGAATCTGAAGTGACAATTCATGTTATGCATCATCTCACTAGTGTAAAGGAGTGCTCAGGACAGAGAAGTGTCTCTTCTCCCACTACCCTAAATAAGGAAGGGGAATGACAGCCTGCCCTATCAGTGGTAGATGAGGATGACAATTAGGAGATGGACTAAGTCTAATATTGGATCAAGAAAGCTGCAGATACGCTAAGAACAATGTTTTATGCCAAGAGGATGTTAATTCTTTACCTGGGTATGCTTCTGGTTTGGCCAGATAAAAAAAAGCATGAAAACATTGAAAGGACGGCATACTAAATAATTCTAGTTGACATTTTGCTGAATATGGATTTTGTGTGAATTTTTCTTTTTTTCTTTTTTTGGCATGTTGTGCTTATATTAAGATTGAAGATATAAACCTAACTGTGTGATTTTCTTCATGTATGCAGTATTTGGAAATAAGCAGTAATATCTTGATAATACTCCCATCCTGGTATAGCAGTGACATCTATCTCACAGTTTTAGATTTAGTGCTTTAAGAATTGTGAGCTGTCAGACATTGCATGGCTATGTAGGCTGACATCTTGGGGTTGTGAAAAAAAAGTTTTTTTTGTTAGTCTAATTGTCTGTGTTGTTCGTATGCTTTTGTGTTTAACCTTCATGCCCCCAGCTTAAATTCAGTACACAAGCACACAGTATTGAAAGCCACAAGCTAAAGAGGCAACTGATGGATGAAGAGTTAGATAAAGAAGTGTGATATTGGCTTATTTTATTTACTGATGGGACAGATTAAAATTTCATACAGCCATGGTCATAATCAGGACTCTACTGTTCATCAGCTAACTATCTTTGCAGTAAAAATTTGGGGAGCAAGGATAGAGACCTTAGAATCCTGGTTAGGAGAAGTCTTAATCTTACTAGAAACTCCTTTAAACATAGTAGCGTTTCCTCTACTGAAAATCATCTTAAGTCACAGAGTGTATTACTTCAGGCAATGTATTATTATAAATTGGAAGATTTATGGAGATTGTTACAATCGGGACAAGAAGCCTACATGTTTATAGCCTTTCAACTCTCTCCACCACTTGATTAGATTTTTAGTTGGCCTCCAAGGATCTAGTAAAGGCAGTTGATTAGAATAGTATAAACTCTATGCACATGACATTCCATGTTGTGGTCTCCCTTTCACTGCTGCTGCAAAATAAGAGGTTGTTGGAAATATCATGACAAATGGACTCTTTCATTTTGAAGGATGCAGAGGTTAGAGCGAATATAGAGAAAGTATTAGGAATTATATTCAACTCATTGCCTCCAGTGGAGCTCTTTTGAGTTTGTACTTTAACTCTCAGTGGGCGTGGCCTGAGCCTTTTAAAAATTAATTTATTGCCTCACACTTCAAACAAATGTTTATCTCTCTAGAACCATAAGTGTTACTAGAAAACTGTAAATACCAAGCTGCTCAGTACAAAGTAACCTTTCCAATGGATGAATTTGTTCAATTCTTGGTCTTAAAATGGCAATAGCTATGGTAAATATGAATTATGTAATGTTGTATAAACTACTTAAAATATCTCTGTAATCATTCAAGCAACATACTGCCAGCAGCATTTTCTTCAAGCATCTGTGAGCTTTCGTATGAGGCTATGCAGTTCTGCCTATGTCACTTGATTTCTGAGATATTTATAAAAATATGAAAACTATTGCAATGCAAATAAATAGCATACAATAACATTCAATATTTCTTTATCCACATTAGATAGAAGTGAAATACAGTTGTGTTTGTCATTGTGTAAGCTGTTAAATGACACCTTGTAATATCTTGTATGTGGCATGCTTTTGGAATTATTAATGCAAATATGAACAAGCAATAACTGATGCCTAGTGGTGTCAGTAGAATATAACTGCACAAACACCTGGAAATGTCACTTGACTATAATGACTTAAATGTCAACCCATTGGGTAGTCTCCCTGTTACTCATGGTAAAAGTGGTAAGAGTGTCTTACCAAGTAATTGGAAAAAGCCTATGCTTCTATTTGTATGAAGAAAGACATGTTATTTATCTATGTTATATAAGCACATAGTTAGCTTAAAAATAAAACTGATACGAATGGATGCCTTGTATGAAAATCGAATTCAAGCAGTGGAAAGAATTAAAACAGTCAAAATATTGTATAACCATTTGGGTCTACTAATGAGGCCCAAAGCAGAGTTATACATGGAGAAGGCAGTTGTTAGCTTCTGGACACTAGGACAAGTCTTGGGGGGTGGGGGGGGGGTGGCTGCTCACATTCTGAAGCATCAAAAGGTGCAGAGTGACATTTCTGACATTTGCTTGACAGAGATGTGGAAACTGCATACTGCAAATAAGGGTATATTTGATGAGCTGCTAGACATTTGCAGCCATCTCTATGTCAACATTGATGGGAAACATAATCATTGAAAACTAATGGTAGAGGAATTCATAGGACACAGTGATTTGTCCTCTTTGTTCAGATATCAGGTAACGCCCTTGTCAAAGCCCAGAGGAGTGAAACAGTTGACATATACACTTAGAAGTACCCCATGGGGAAGGCATCAGGTTCTGATATGGGCTTAACATTAAGGTATATCAGCTTCTGAGCCAGCCTCTTCTGAACTAGTTAATAAACTTGTTTACCACCTTTCTGGAGAACACAAGTGTTATCTCATCCTGCCTGCTCTCCATCATAACAGTTTTTGTTAAACCAGTTAAAGACACATGCAATGTGCTGAACTATCACTCTATTTCCCACATAATTTTTGATCTAAAAAATTATGCAACGGTACTGGAAGACAGATTATGACAACTCTGCCTCAGGTTATTCTTCCAGTACTGGCAGGTTTTGAACAAGGTAGGTTTAGCACTTATCACCTTAGAACACATTGAGTATATATGTAATGTCTGCATAGGGTACTACAACTGAGGGCAGCCCTTCTACTAGACTTTTCTAAGGCATTTGATTCAATCCAGTGAAAACATGTCTGCAAATTATTCATATTATTAGTATTTTTGGATTGCCTGAAATATCTTATCTAGGCAATTCAAAAACTGCATATATGTAGATATCTATCTATCTCTATATATATATATATATATATATATATATATATATATATATAGATATATATGCATATATATATATATATATATATATATATATATATATGCATATATATATATATATATATATATATATATATATATATATATATATACAGAGAGAGAGATAGACATAGATAGATATAGATGTATATATCACCTAGCACATGTACATACAAAAGGGTATTTGTCTCTTTCTTTCACTTCTGTAAAGGCACCACACAAGGCTATCTTTTGTTCCCTACCTTCTTGTTGACAGTGTAATCTTTAACAGAACTTTAAACTATGTGTCAAATACATCAGGGTAGCTACTACATGCTGTCACCAGTAAAGGCACCTTTACTTAGAGTGTGGACTCTGCTTTGAATACTTACTGGGAATAGTAAAGGAACTTCCTCATATCTTAGATGTATGATAACCTCTGAAAAAACACAGACAGAGCCCTGACCCTGATGTACAGTAGAACTATCGGGTTCTAGACAGTCTTGCAGCTGGATTATGACTAGTGCTAAGACCCAATAAGGAGAACAAACTCAGTAACAAAACAATTACAAACTGACTCTTTCACTTGTTTTGTATTAACATAAGTAGCAGAGCATACCACATAAAGTAAGCTAAAAGAGTAACTAACACTATTGCATTCCACAAAAGGAAGGGATTCTTATTGACTAAAAGAGACTGTCACATGGTCACCCAGCAGGATACTTGCTACACCCAAAATAATTAAGTGCTGTAGACCTTGGTTGATTTTACCATATACCTGAAAGCATTCTTATCCCTTCCAACACTGCAAATAAATTAAAAACTTTGACTACAACCAGTCAGTGACATCCTTTCCCTGAAAGACAATTGGGTATTCTATAATGTTATGGCAAGCAGTGATTAATTACATGGTTTTGTACATGTAACTGAGAGAGAGAGGTGTTATATCTGCAACATCAGCCACGCATTGAGTACCAATATAGTGATAATAATGTGAGCATGACCCTAATGGGTACAAATTGTATATGGCAACAGCATTTACCTGCAAGGTGTACATCTAGAAGCATGAACCTGAATGTATCTGTATGGTCCACAAAAGAAGATAAGAAGGTATGACAGAAAACCAGTGAGTCAGAATACACCATATGATTGTCGCAACCTGCAAAAGGTAAATATATTATATATAAGAGTAGAGACCAGAGTCCCATATTATGGGTTAACTTAAAGAATGAAAACCTGAATATCTCAGTTTTACTGTAGTTATGGTGCATGCCACCCCCAAGGCACAAATCGTAAGCTAAATCCAAACCTTTAGTTCAGAGTGCATGCGCTTCTATTTTCCCTTGAAACAATAACCTAGTGACTGTCTATACCATGTATCTTGCCTGAAGGGCAGAATCTCATGTATAATAATGGACCAAAATTACATACAGCAGAACCTTCATACAGAAATCAATATTTGGCTTTTAAATCGTACATTACAATTGTACTAACATGTAGATGTTCTAAGGAGTCAAGAGAAAGTTCCTATGCAGAGTGAAAAGAAAGGTAATAAAAGCAGCCAATGTCAATGTAAGTTACATTAGCAGAAAGTGAAAAAGAAAGACTGTCATCTAACTCCAATGTATTTTCTTTTCATTTAAATAGATCTGGCAGCACTTTGTGCTGTGTGATATTGGGTACAGTCACCAGGAGGTTTGAAATGAATACTTAGAGGACAACCAAATTTCTTTCCTTTGTATTTGTTTCCAGGGTCAACTACTAATCTCCATGGACCTTTTTCAGACTCATTCTGGTTAAGTGATTTATTCACAGCCACACAGTTAGCTAGTGGAAGCAGAGGAAATCAAACCTTACACCACTGGAAACAACTTACTAACAGCTCCTTAATCCTCTAAGACAGCTACCAAACTATTATTTAATCTTGACTTTTAAATAGGTTGCTATAAGCCTGGACCAAATGTTTATATACTTCACTGTCTTCAATCACACCCCAGGGAAAAAAGTCCACAACAAACTATAGATTGATTATGTATCACAGGACTTGCTGATGTTGGTGCACTTGCCCTAAGATGTATTTCATATACAAATATTTAAGGAAGTGGATACGTGTGGGAGAAGATGGGACTGGTTAAGAATATTGGCTACATGGAAGTTCTACTGTGTATGATGGAGTTTGCTTTGAAGTGCCCACCGTATTTTCCAGAACTTGTTAACATAAATAGTATAGATGAAACATAAATGTAAAGGTAGTTACAAATGCAGCTGCCTTTCAGAACTTTAGATTTGGGTTTTTCTTTGCCATGTCTTTTTCTCTATGTATACTATCATCATGTAAAGTGGGCTTTGTGATGCTAAAATATGCAGTTTTTATTTTAGTTCCTTCAATGGTACTATATTTATTAAGTTTAATAAAGTTGTTTACATTCTCCATATGCTGAACAACTTTCTATTTACTTTGTGAAAGTATGTTATCTGGCCTCACATTATGAAGATGTAATAGTGGGTATGCATGTTTCCTGTACTCTGCAGCAGATTGTAGTACAAAGTGACAGAGAATGTAGCACAATCTAATGCCTCTCAATCTGTGGACTTAGAAAATAGGAGCAAAAGATCTTGAAAAGTAGGGAAATCCATTTAAAAACCTGGGCATAAAAATTAGCATAAAATTTGAATAACAAATAGCACATAACTTGTCCAGCTTGTGAGATACTACTCAAACATTTTTTTATAAACAGAACATGCCAAAAATGATGAAAAAATATAATCAAATGATCAAAGAGACGGTATCAACTGTATTGTGAAATTCTATCGTACAATGACATTTATTTTTGCTCCAGAAAGATGGAGATTTAAGATGTGTGTACTCTGTCTTTAAATTATTATTGTCACTAGTATTTTTGTCATGTAGTATTGTTTTCTGTAAACTATACAGCTTCAAAAATCACATGTGAAAATGAGTTTCACAAACCTGTGTGAAGGGGTAAACCAAGCCTGAAAATAAGGTCATATCTCCTAATATAGAGGCATCCTATGCAGGAGGAAATCAGGCCTCGGAATAGGAGCAAGCCTTTAAAATAGGGTTGATTGAGAGGTGTGCAATCAGTGACTTAGGCAGCAAAGCAATAAAGAATCACTGTGCTTTAAACTACTAAATCTCATAACGTTGTCACCTCTATCAGCCAAACTTCATGAAAAACTCTTCTTGCAACTTAAGGTATTACTCACAAACAGGTCCCACTGTCACATCTCCTAGAGGTAACATCCACTGAATTAAATATATATCTCTTTAATTGCTGCCTCACTTTGGGAATTCCCTCCCAGCACACCTTAAAGAAAGAACCCACTGGTGCAAAATTCATAGGGGAACTCAAAATGTATCTGTTAAAACAAGCCCAGTGTACCTGATTCTCTAATGGCCATGTCAGCTAACCTGTATGAAATTCTTTATTCCTCTATCTGACCTACTTTACTCTTTCTATCTCCTTTCCCACTAACTTTTGAATTGTATTATATGTAATATAAATACTGCTAATTCTTGATTGAGATTTAGTAAGATGTATGCTGCCTTTGTTTTATTAACTTTAGACTTGTATTGTTTTACTCTCTGTACTTATTCTAATAGTCTAAATTGTTTTTGTATCAAATGCAATCATATTTTCACCCAGTCAGTTATGATCAGTGCACTACCTAGTAGCTAATATAAATAAAGTATAGATGATTATGACTGGGTCTCTGATCATAACCATGGAAGCTTCAACAAAATCAACTGAAGGGAAAAGCTGCAAAGGTGAATTTTGGCATCCATGTAAAGAACATACAATAAAAGATTATGACTGGTAACCCAATCAAAATTCTTTGTACTGAGCAGCTTTATCTGATCCATGTACTAACAGTTCCTGGGGAATAAAAGAAACAAAAGAAAGAACGAAAAACTGTAGGTGGTTGAAGTGTTTTATCAGCTTTGAAAGTTGGTAAATCACTTAGCACTGGTGAACAGACTCAGCAGACCTCTCAATTTATTTGATTAAAAATTCTTGACAAATCCCAAAATAATGGGGAAAAAAAGGATCAAATCAGGGGCAGTTTTTGTATATTGTTCTAATTTACTTAAAGGTTAATAGAACAGGTTTTGTGTCTGCATGCATTTCCTGAACAATAAGAGGTATGACCCTCTAATGTCTGGTATTATTATCTGATTATAATCCTCAGCGATTTTCTATAAAGTCAAAACATTTATGAGCGACAGGCCAATTATATGAGGCAAAATCTAGGACAGACGAGAGGTATGAGCAGTGCTCCTCTGTAAAATTAGTGACTATAAAAGCTGTCAGACACTTCAGTATAACATGCTTCCTCTTTGTAAGTCTGGAAAAATTAAGTTCTAACAGATTACAAAAGCTATTTAAACTTCTGCTGTTGCTCTTGACTGGTCAGCACTCTCCACTGTTAGTCTGATTTTAACAGTACTTACGTGCCATAAACAAGTTTTTATTAAGCAACCCTAAGTGCTGTTAAGCTTGAGTCTTATGCTAAGGAAGCCCTTAAGATGTTTATCTTTTTCTTGATTTCAGAGCACAATCGTGACAGTCCATGCATTACAAATAAATTCCAAGTAAAGTATACTGTATTTGGCATGCAGTACAATAATGCAGGTGTCACACTGTAGTAAACAGCTGTTTATAACATGGTAGTACATTGTCACGGTGGTGCAGCGATTAGTATTGTCGCCTCACAGCAAGAAATTCTCTGGTTTGATTCTTGGCTGGGGCGCTTTCTGTGTGGAGTCTGCATGTTCTCTCCATGGCTGAGTGACATTTAAAGACATACAGGTAGGGGTGTGCATGAATGGGTGTGCCTTTGTTGAAGGTTGGGCTGGCACCTTGTCACTGTAAAAATCTATTGCCAATCATAAGCAGACTGGCATTCTGCTGTGGCGACCTCTAACTGGCAAAAGACATTACTAGTAAACAATTGTTTACTACGGAATTATCACACTACTGCATCTTCATCTTCACAGATGCACAAATTATTCCACATGCTTTATTTCCAGCATTAATCGTTTGGAACTATAACATAAAAAGTCACTGTACTGTAGGTTTACCATTGAGGTGATTCACACATCTGCAGTTTTTCCCCTAAAAGTGATTAATCTATTGATAGACAACTATTTATTACAGTTTTACACATTTTATTACACTGTATGCCAAATACTTTACACTTCACTACGAATCGTATCCTGTTTCATTTTACTTTTGTTACCATTCAGTTGAATACAGCTGCATTTATTTTTTAATTTATTGTCTGACTGAGTAACAGACTGTGCTGCATTCTGGTTACTTTGCAATACAATCTGCTTCTAATAATAGAAAACAAGCCAACCCAAACTGACTCTCACTTCTACTACATCATCAGAAGGTGGGCCTGGATAACATGGAATCAGGAATTAACTGGACAGTTGTCAGCACACAGTAAACAGAAACACAAGTTTATTAAACTTAATAAATAATAAATATAGGTACACTGAAGTAAATAAAGTAAAAGCTACAAATATGTTATAATTAAAATAAAACACTTTACGTGATGAAGACATAATTATACCAAAATGAAATGGTAAAAAAATCCTTTGCACGTTATCTTTAATAATCACAGACACAATTTATTTTATTTAATTTACATTTGTTGACCGGGCTAGTCTAACTGGATATATGTCCATTTTCAGTAGTGGCCCGGGGAGAAAAGCTCCACATAAAAACAAAACAAAAACAAACAGAACATTGCAACTTCAGCTACAGTTCATTTGTCAGACAAAACACCTGTTTACACGGTAACTTAGCAATAATGATAGATAAAAAAATTTACACAAAATAGAAAAAGTTTATTTTTTATTTTTTTTTTGTTTGTGGACCAAACAATAATAGAAGAAAAGAGTATTCAGAAGACAGACAGACATTCCCAAATTGAAGTTGTAAATATGGCGTAAGAGAATAGATAGTTATTTACAAGGTAGGAGACTTAGTTAAGGGCAGGAACTGATCTATAAGGCAGTAACATGTTCATACAGTCTTTCCTGGGTACTGTTCATACAGTCTTTCCTGGGTATAATTAGTTTAACCTAGAAGATAGTGGTCTTAAAGTGGCTATGAAGTGAGTAGTGTTCAGTGCTATAACCTAGGATAGCAGGAATTGAAATCTTAGTCTGGGTTAGTACAAGGCCATAGCCAATGGGTTGTAAAGTATATTTTGAGTTTCTTTTTAAATAGTGCAGTTGACGAAATTGATGTGAGTTCAACAGGAAGTAGGTTACAGCTTTTTTCCCACAGTGTTAGAGAAAAGGGAATCCCCTGCTTTATTGTTGGGTTTTTGTCTAGATGCCAGCAGTTTATTTGCTGAGCGTAGGTTTGTAAGATTTTTATATGGGGTGATTAGACTCATGAGAATTGGTGTGTTGCCTGGGTGATAAAGGGTTTTATGGGCAATAATAAGTTGGTGGAATAGAATTTGATTATGTAGTTCCAGCCAACCCAGTTGTTTCAGATTTTGGCAGTTGTGGGTTCTAAAAGGGGAGCCAGTAGCAAATCTGGCAATGTTATTGTAGGAGATTGCCAGCTTGTTGAGGTTGCTTTTAAATAGATTTGTTTATATAGGAGAGGCATAGAAGAGAGTTGAGATAAGGTGGGTGTGGACAATAGTGGTTCTAGCTATGGGAGTAAGGTAGGGTTTAATTTTATAGAGGGAGCCTAGTTTTCTGTTAACTGATTTTATTGTGGTGTTGATATTAGTATCATAGTTAAGGTTGTGGTCAATAGTTACTCCTAAGAGTTTGGTGGTAGTGTCAGGAGATATGACTGCGCCATTATTAGATTTGATGATGAAATCAATTAGGGTGGACTTTTGTGTGGGAGTAAAGAGCAATAGTTTAGTCTTTTTGTAATTAAGGAGGAGACAACAATGTAAAAAACATTCTTCTACTAACTCAAAGACATTTTGGGTGAGGGATTGCAGTTCAGATGGACCAGTAGTGGAGCAAATTAATGTGGAGTCATCTGCATATTGTATGCATGTAGCTTGGGGGATATTTACAGTTAGATCATTAATAAAAACTGAGAATAGAAGAAGACCTAATATAGAACTTTGGGGTACACCAAGGGTGACAGGAGGGTAGATGGATAGATTGTTATCCCAAAGCACTGCCTGTTGCCTGTTATCCAAGTATGACTTAAACCACTGTAGTGCTTGAGTATCAAGTGAGAAGGACTTAAGGATATTTAACAGTAGCTGATGGTTGACCATGCCAAATGCTTTTGAGAGATCAATAAAGATTGCAGAGGACAGGGTGTTATTATTATGTTTTTTGTTAATGTGGTCAGAAAATGATATGAGGTCAGTGGCGGTACTATGGAAAGGTCTAAAGCCATGCTGAGAGTTAGCTAATAGTCTATTCTGGAGAAGGTGGTCTAACAGTTGACAGTGGATGCATTTTTCCATAATTTTAGCTAAGGGAGAGAGTAGGGCAATTGGATAGAAGTTAAAAAGTTCTGTTGAGTTGCCAACTTTGTGTAGAGATATTAGATGAGAGATTTGCCAGATGGATGGGATGGTACCTTCTGTTATGATTCTATTTATTAGGATCGAAATAGTGTAGGCAATAACTTTAGCTGCTATTTGCAGATATTTAGCAGGTAATAGGTCAGCAGAGGGGGTAGATGGTTTGAGTTTTTGAAGAAGGGTACAGATGAGGGATGTAGGAACAGGTTGTAGATGGAATGTAGGTGGTAGGTTATGTGAGGAGGAGGGTAGATTAGAGGATACAAGAGGTAGAGTGTTAGCAAGTGACTGGATGGCTTCAGTAAAGAAGAAATTAAAGGTATCAGCAATTTGTTTGGGAGTTTCTTGGGCTATTCCTGATGGGGTTGGTGTCTTTGAGTGGCCTGGATGTAGGAGTCGATTGATACCTGACCAGAATTTTTGTGGTTTATGTTGATTGGTCTGTTGAAGTTAAAAGTAGAAGTTTCTTTTATCTAATAGTATTGATGCTTTAGTAGAATTTCTAAGCTGTTTAAATTTTAAATGATCAGATGGGTCTTTAGTAGTATGCCATTTGACCCAGGATTTGTTTCTTAGTAGAATTTTTTGCTTAGTTTCCTTAGTTAGCCATGGAGCAGTTTTTGTCCTGTTCCTAAGAGTACTAGAAGGGGCATGGTAGTCCAAGATTTCTAGGAACTTAGAGTTGAAGTATGTCACTGCTTCCTCTAGCTGGAGGTGTTTTAGGGGTGACCAATCGCACACACTAAGTTCATTTTGGAAGTGTTCAGGGTTAAAATGTTTATTGGAGCAAGTAGTTCTATATGTTGAAGGGTAGAGAATATTACTCTTTTGTCTAATTATAAAAGTTAGTGAGTAATCACTAATGTCATCTGTTAGGATGCCTGCCACATATGTTAGGAATGGAGTATTTGTTAGAAACTAATCTAAGGAGCTTTCTTTATTGGTAGGTTTGTGGATTCTGGTGGGTGAGGTGATAGTTTG